>NC_067166.1:12636737-12936737 GCF_903995435.1 Acomys russatus
ATTGAATACATAAATAGTCTATACAGTTTTGTGGGCTAGGAGCCATAGGCCATACTACACACATGGTTTAGAATAGGCTGTGCCACCGGGTTTGGGTAAGCATAATCTTTTATGTAGACAAGAAAGAAACATCACCTATGTATGCATTTCTTAGAAGTTATGCTTGAAGTTTATACTGATAAATGACAGAATTATGAGTGTGAAAACTCATCATTCTGACAGGCATGTATCATGTCCTGGGAAGATGTTCAGCTTTCCTCAAGCATAATGAGCATATTTGGCATTCTTCACAGTTGAGGAATACGGCCATACTGAGTTGGAGGAGTATATTTTATCAGAAACACATACACATGTACACAAGTCTTAGCCTTTGTTTACTGTGGACTTTTAGGTCTTCTCCTGAACTGCCATTAACAGTTGGGAATAGGTAGGTGAGGCTTCAGAAGAGCCATGGATAATGTGAGTGTATCCACCCACTTCATAGCAAGAAAGCGATCAAAATGTCTGCAAGCTGTTCAGAGTGGGTTTCAGGAGGATGGCCTTATGTGCATACCTGCCTGCCTTCTGTCCCTCTGGCCTTTGCAGAGCCGTCCCTCCCAGCATTCATGGGCCTAACCATTGCCCACATAGAACTCACATTCAGTCCTACATTCTCTTTCAAACAATTCAATACTTTGCCACCTATTATTTCAGAAAATAGCTATCTCTGTTCAACTTAGCAGGACCTACTAGAGCTTTGCTACGTATTTTTTATTTTTCAAACCAATGCCAATAAAATATATAGGTAGCATGGATTTCCTTTCTAGGAGTGGGAGATCTGATGTCTAACTAAGGAGTATAGCCCAAACAAACAGTGAGCTTAGATATAAAATTTTCATTACCCCTATGTGTGCTAGGCGCACTGCTAAAGCAACACAATTCATTTCATCTTTATGCTCCAGTGGAATGTAAAGCTGTCCTTTACTGTGCGTCATAGGATCTGCAACCTCAGTTCCTTTGCCTTTTCTAGTCAGCCTATCCCTGAGCTAAGCTCAGTATCTGGTCTCTCCCTGAGTATTTCACCTGTCACTGAGGTGTCTGTATCTCTTCATGATGCTCAGTGTCAGTTTTTCTGTTCCATCTGAGACCTTATAGTACAACACGAAGTCTGCCCCTGTGACTTTGTTCTTAGTTTCGGTCATAGACCTGTCTCTGCTTGTGTCTACCTCCTTGTTTGTGACCAGTGGTGCTTCATCTAATTTTTTGAAAAAGATTGTGTGTGTGTGTGTGTGTGTGTGTGTGTGTGTGTGTGTGTGTGTGGTGAGAGAGATGAGAGCGGAGAGGAGAGAAAGAGAGAGAGGAGGAGAGAGAGATGTAGAGAGAGGAGAGGCGAAATAGAGAGACCAACTAGGCATTGTATTCAGATTACAGGCACCAGTTGTGTGAACCCCTGACAAAGCTGATGGGAATTGAACTCTGGTCTTTTTGGAAGAGCAACAAGTTCCATTAGCTGCCGAGCCATCTCTTCAGCCTTTGTTAAACTCATTTCCAAGCCTGAGTCTAAGAAGGTTGCTGTAAGTCTACAATCTTTATCTTGAGAGGATTTGTTGACATGTTGAAAGATGTCTGACTATGTAGAGCTAAGGCAAGGAATGTTTCCTTAGATTCTTAATTGAGTTTTAGAAATATGTAAACTATAATTAGTTTATACCATAATAAACATTCTTAATACGGTTCTTGGGAGAGGTTTTATCTCAATCTAAACCTTATTAATCTTTTCACTCATGAAGCTTATTTTCAGTTCAGGAAGAAAGCATGTGATGATTTCACTTGATCCAAAGGGCAAGTCAGAGTTGTCACAACTTTTTCACCTACCAACATTCAGATTTTTAAAGCAATTGTAGATTTACTGGAAAAGCTGAGGAAGTTTTTCTTCACCAACATTCAGTTTAACAGTTTCCATTGTTGCAGTAAGCTTTTGACTCATTATGAATTACTGCTAATATAATATTATTATCGAACACAACCAACAATAAGTGCCACAAATTTTTATGTGTGTATACTGTCAGAGCCCACAATAAGTGCTGTAGTTTTCATGCATGTATACTGTCAGATATCCACCACTATAATATCTACTGGACTACTGTCTTTGCCATAAGGTCACTCGGTGTCACTTATTCTTCCTTTCCACTCTCTACCTAGGGTTCATACCTACTATTTCTTTAACTGACTCCTGTGTCATCATGTACTTGGAATCCTGTAGTATTAGCCTCCCTAATGGTCATTTTTTGATATACAGACACATGCTTAGGTTCCCCTTGTTTATTTTCTTTCAATAGCTTTTTAAAATTTATATGCAATATTCTACTATATATGGCAGCTTGTGCTACTGGCCTTTAGTTGCACTCAGGTTTTGTTAAATGTGAATAAATTTCCTGCAGAGTTCTATGTTCTGATGTTTGTGAGGACATGTATCTTTAACCAATGCAGTTAATTATCTGTGAGTATGACACCGGGGTCATAGGGGAAGACAATACGTAGCGTTGTAAGAAACCACCAGGAAACCTTCCAAAGTGGCTGAATTACTTCCACATTTCCTCCAGTGATGAATGCAAACCCCTCTTGTACTACGTTCTTGCCAGCATTTTTGTCTGGAGTCTAGATTTCAGATGTACCAATATTAGTATCAATCACCAGGGTGTAGCATTTCTCATGGTGGTTTTCATTTACACCTCCCTAATGACACAGGCGTTGAATAGTTTTCCTGTGCTTCTTTGCCATTTGCCACATCTCTGGTTGGTTCGGATTTTGTACACTTTTATAGTTGTTTTGTTTGTTTAGTTTAAAGAGATTTTTTTCTTTTAATTTAATTTAATTAATTTAATTAATTTTTAAAATGTGTTTTATTAATTTATTCATACTGTATCTCAATTGTTATCCATCCCTTGTATCCTCCCATTCCTCCCTCCCTCCCGCTTTCCCCGCATGTCGGGAGGATTTGGGCCCAGGGGTCCTGCTCAAACTATGACACTGGCCAAGGACAATGTGTGCAGTAAACTTCGAACCCCTACTCAGATCTAGCCAATGGACAGGACATTATCCACAGTTGAGTGGAGAGTGGGGACTGACTTTCACACAGACTCTGGTGCCCCATATTTGACCACAATCCCTGGATGGGGAGGCCTGGTGGCACACAGAGGAAGGATAGCAGGCAACCAAGAAGAGACTTAAAGAGCTTTATTTGACATTTTGGATATGTTATTATATCTTATTATAAGGTACAAATTTGGCAAATGCTTTTTAGACTGGCTTCTCTTTGCATTTGTTTTTTATCATTGCCTTTGTCAGAGTAGAACTTTTAAATTCTAATAATATAAATTATCATTTTTCTTTTACAAATCATGATTTTAGTGTTGTATCCAAAAACAATTTATTTTTTACAATTAATTTATTCAGATTACAATTAAATTGTTATCCTATCATTCGTATCCTCCCATTCCTCCCTCCCTCCCTCTTTCACCCTATTCTCCTCCCCTAGTCTATGACCCAGGGGGACCTCCTCCTCCTCCACTATATGGTCATAGACTATCAAGTCTCATCTTGGTAGCCTGCTTGTTCTTTCTCTGAGTGCCACCAGGCCTCCCCAGCAAGGGGAGGTGGTCAAATATGGGGCACCAAAGTTCATGTCAGAGTCAGTCCCCGTTCTCCACATAACTGTGGAAAATGTCCTGTCCATTGGCTAGATCAGAGTTGGGGTTCAATGTTTACTACTTGTATTGTCCTTGGTTAGTATAATAGTTTGAGCACACCTCCCTGGGCCCTGATCTATGATGTTCTTCTAGTAGGTTTCTAGGACCTTCTGGATCCTTCTATTTCCCCATGTCCTAGAGTCCCAGTGGGATGTCCTCACATCTATCCCAATCTTCTGGTAAGTGAAGACTTTCATGGGACATGCATTTTGGGCTAGTGCCCAATTATAAGTGAGTATATACCATGCAAGGAGTCTTTCTGCTTCTGGGTTAACTCACTCAGTATGACCATTTCTAGTTCCATCCATTTGTCCACAAATTTCGGGAATTCTTTGTTTTAAATAGCTGAGTAGTATTACATAGTGTAAATGTACCACAGTTTCTTTATCCATTTTTCAACTGAGGGACATTTAGGCTGTTTCCAGACTCTGGCTATTATGAATAGGGCCGCTATGAACATGGTTGAGCATATGTCCTTGTTGTGTGGAGGAGAATTTTCTGGGTATATTACAAAGAGTGAAATATCTGGGTTTTGAGGAAGCCCTATTTCCAGTTTTCTGAGAAAGTGCCTGATAGATTTCCAAGTGTATGTACAAGTTTGCATTCCTACAAGCCAGGAAGGAGTGTTCCTCTTTCTCCACATCCTCACCAGTATGTGGTGTCACTTGAATTTTTCATCTTAGCCATTCTGATGAGTGTAAGATGGAATCTCAGAGTCATTTTGATTTGCATTTCCCTGATGACTAAGGAGGTTGAGCATTTCTTTAAGTGTTTCTCAGCCATTCAGTATTCCTCTGTTGAGAAGTCTCTGTTTAGTTCACAATTTCTTAATCTGAGGTTGCATAGATTTTCTTCTGTGTGTTTTCTACAACTTTTACAGTTTTGTTGTTGTTGTCGTAAGATTTTTTTTTTTAACATTTAGGCCTATGAATGTGCTTTGAGTTAAATTTGTAAAGGGTATAAGGTCTGTATCTAAATTCCTTTTCCTCCCTCCTTCTCCCCTTCCATTCCTCCCTCCTGTCCTCTATCCTTCCCTCTCTTCCTCCCTAAGTCCCTCCCTCCCTTCCTCCCTAAATCCATCTCTCCTTCCTTCCCTACCTCTGTTCCTCCCCCTTCTCTTCCTTCCTTCCACACCCTCTCTCTGTTGGAGATCAAACCATTGAGGATAAGAGGCAAATATTTAACTACTGAACCATATCCTTAGTTCCTTAGCACTTATGTTTCTGTGTGTTTGTTTGTTTGTTTGGTTGGTTTGGCTTTTCTTTTGAGGCAGCGTATTGCTGTGTAGCATAGGCTGATCTTGAGACTGCTATGCCATCCAGACTTGCCTCAGAATTGTGATCTTTCTTCTTCAGCTTCCCAAATGTTGAGATTTAAGAGATGTACATCCATGAGGGGCTAGATCCATCTAAAAAAAAATCCATGTCTTTATCCAGTTGTTCCAGAACTGTCTTTTGAAGACTATCATCTCTACATTGAATCTCTGTTTTCTTTCTTTCTTTTTATTTTTTCTTTTTCTTTTTGTTTTTAAATGTCAGTTGACAATATCTATGTGGATCTATTTTGGGCTTTCACTTTCTTGATCTATTTTTTTTTGCCATAGCTCACTATCTTTGTCACTACAGCTTTATAGTAAATCTTGAAGTCAAGCAGTGTTGTTAGTTCTTCAACTTTGTTCTTTTATTTCACAATCATGGCGGCTCTTCTGGGTCTTTTGCCTTTCATATAAATCTAAGAGTCAGATTGTTGATGTTCTCAAAATGATTTGCTGGGATTTGGATTGATTTTCTCAGTCCTGTAGGTCAAACTAGAAGGACCTGACATCTTAACATGTCAAGTCTTTTGCCCATGGACACAGGACACCTTAATTTTCTTTTTATTTCTTCCTTCAAAGTTTTGAAATAGATCTTGTACTTATCTTTTTAAAAAAGATTTATGCTTATCTCTTTATTGGTGATAATATAAATGAATTGTTGCTAATTGTAAGTATTCCTTGCTGGCATATAGAAAAACAATTGTTAAATTCATTTTTATAAAGTATATACTGTTATCTATACATTTGGTGTCCAAACATTGTTAATTTCTTCTAACAAGAACACGAATACCCATTATTTAAAGGCTTAAAGGTAACTGAAACACAAATTGACTATTTTTGAGTATTTTTAAAAATCCTAAAGCTGGTAGCTATAAGTCTGGGTAACTATTCATATCTTTATTCACTGCCCTGATAATAAAATCTCATTATAAACTCTGAACATAAGGCTGATTAGGTTTTGCTTATAATATATTCCAATTAATTCTTGACAATCCAGTTATTTAATTATGCTTCTGAAAACCACTAATTTAGTGACAGTACCTTTCTGAAGGTCACGCAGCCAGAAAGAGTGCATAACTTAAGCAACATGAGCAGAGATTAAAAAATGTAGTTATACTTTGAGGGACACTTCCAATTCTAGGTCACCCCCAAAATCTGAAAATCCTCCAGTCTCTGAACTCTACGTTTATCAATACCCTGTACTATGTTAGCAATTTGTAATGTAGTGGTACTGTACTCTCATAGTCTTGTGAGAGCTGCTAGAACAGAATGCATGGAGCTAGGCAGCTAGGACCAGTTCTCTCATCCCACCTTGTGGGTCCCTGGGATCATGCCCTGGTGACGAGACTTGGTGGGAAATTCCTTACCCACTGAAGCATCTTGCCATCCCTAAACTCAACAGTTCTTAGAAGTTGATTTGTTTCTCCACTGTTCTACAAGTTAAAATTCCAAGATCAAGATGTCAGCACGTTTGGTGTCTAGGGAGTGCTCACTGAACTGCTCATGGATTGCATGCTGTTCTGTGTCCTCAAATGGAGGAAGGAAGCCTTAGCTCATGACCTGGTCTCCTTACAAAGTTACCCGGCTAACTGTTCTCTCACTGGGGAATAAGTGTCAGTGTGTGAGGACACAAACACTCTTACAGGAGCACGTGCTCTAGTGGTGCAGATTTCTCATGCTTTCAAGCAATCTATTCAGCCTTTTTGTTTCATACACTGCTTAGTGGTTTCCTCCACTGAACAACATGTTTTCCTCTCATCTATTTGGTCATCAGAGATAGCATCTGTGGATTACATTTATTAGCCAGGGAGAGACATGAAGGAAGCGTGACTTTGTTGTTCTAATGCATTTCTTGTTGTTATAGATATGTATAGAAACCAACCATGTTAAAGTGGTTTCTGTCTTAATTTATTGTGAAATAGCTAATACAATGCTTTATATACATATAAAAAATCTTTGATGAGTTCTTCTTAGAACTCAGTGCTGTAAAATGCTCCCTGAGAAAATGATTTTTTTCCTTTTACTGTCATAAATCTCAGTGCCTATATCTTATATTGTTTCAATATTGACTCTAACTTTAAGATACACATTTGGATGTCATGCCACATAATTTTCACTTAACTTCTAGGGATTTGCTATCATAGCCCATATTTTGAAGGTTTCATTATATATAACTTCACTTGGTCTGCCATAAAAATCTGTTTATGGACTAGGCATGAAAATAATTTATAATACATTCTCTATGAGCAACAACAGATAATGACTTGGTATCCACGTGCTTATTAATCTTTTTAGGCATTTTAAACCTTAAAATAAAGTATTTTCATTTTTTATACAAGCCCGAGAATTTGCCAGTCAGTTATGCTTCAATACCATCAGTAGGCTGCAGTTGTAGTTTCACAAATAATTTTTAACATTGTTCCCTTCCAGGCAGTGCAATGTGTGATAGCACTAATTATCACTGTAATTGGCATGAGGTCAAGAGAGCCACTGCAGTTAATTGGCCAACGACACCATCATCATTGATGGTGTTACAATTTTAATAATAATACTGTACGTAACCAAAGGGAGCATGTTTGCTACTAACAGAGGGAATCAAAACAGGTTTCTAATGATTTTTTTTTCTACCTCTATCCAACATAACACCGAGTTAACCAAAGTTATTGTCATTCTGTGCCACCCTGTGTCTGCTTCTTCCTTCGGGTAGCCAGGCCCGTTATGCACCTGGCTGGATTGGAGGAAGGGAAGTTTAACCGGGCGTGGGAGAGTGCAGAGCAGGATCTTGGTCAGCCATGAGTGAGTGGGCAATGACCACATCCGGGAACAACTTTGGAGAACTGGTTAGGTTTATTGGAGGAGAAGAGTGATGTGTATCCCTCTGAAGGAGCGACCAGGGTCTCTGGGGGAAGGTTTGTGTGGCTGTGTACCATTGGCCAGGGCAGGGGTAGTGGAAGATGCTTCACTTGCATACTCAAGGGCTGTAGTGTGTGTGTGTGTGTGTGTGTGTGTGTGTGTGTGTGTGTGTGAACCTTAAAAGGTGAGTCAAAAAAATGAGACCTGATAATGGTCAGAGTAATAAATATTTACTAGTTGATTGGGGGGCTGGGGGAGGCTATGGCTTTGTGGCACCAGGTCAGAAGAGGAAGATACTCAACTCTTGTTTCAAGTATTCAAACTTGAAGCTCCTATGACACTTGCTCTCTAATGCTGGGCCATTATGGTCCCACAGTTACTTCTTTTGTTTTATAAAGAAGTGATATAATCATAGCCAACATTTATGTTGGGAATGGTTTGATATTGTACCAAAACCTGATTGGCAGTGATCTATCTATCTATCTATCTATCTATCTATCTATCTGAAATGCTACTGACCTTGTTGTTTTAGAAATCGGATGAGGTCAGGGTTCCAAGAGCCAATGCAGGTCCAAGGAAGAGGAGGAGCTAAGCCCTCAGGGGATTTGAATATCATGGGGTCCGGATGGTGGATGCCTAGCGTGCCTGGAGATCTTTGAGAATTTGTATGTTTTGCTGCACCAGTCCAGACTCACTGACATAAAAGCATCATTTCTCCCTTAATACAATGCAAGTCCTTCCCTGTTCAGCACTCAGTAAGTCTAGATTTCTCCAATTTCGTAGAACAACCCCCACTAGGGAGGCGATCGGTCTCTGGAGGAACTCGAGACACCTGTCTATGGTGGGACCCATAACTAAGCTTACCCTGGAAGTTGCAGCTTAGATGATGTATTTGGATCAGGGCTGCTCCAGCGGCTCCATGGTGCCCAGTGAGACAGACAGTGGGCAGATCGCTGTGTAGTGGCGTCCCGAGGAATGCATGGTTGGAGGGGTAGCATGGATGGGGCCGAGAGCTTCCTCCAAAAGGTCTTATGGGATAGGGACCAGGCAAGGGCATGCTGCTTAGCCTGAGGAGGAGAGCGCCTTACATATGCCTTTAATTTCTTATTCAAGGGCTGTGAGATCTGAAAAAGGGCGGTCTTCGGGACTGTCATCCTCAGACTTGTCTGACTGAGGAGGTGGGGATGCAGCGCCCTCTGTCGGTCCCGTTTTAGGGGGTCCCGCATTGGTAGATTGTAGCTGTGTTAGGCAGAAAATAGAGGGAAGGAGTTGGTCCTTCTGGATTGTCTTGGCACTGCATGAGATAAGGACCTTGAGTTCATGAGTCAGGGTTTTAAGGATCTCCTGCAGCCATATACAGATGGTGCTATTTTAAGGACTTCCTTTAAGGTTTGCTTTTTGGTGAAATTTATTCCATAGGATTTTAGAAGGGCCTGTGTTTCCCTAGGTTGAAGTTTCTTTTGATATGATGAGGTATTTCCCATGATGAAAAAGGAAAGGAAATGCCAAGGTCAGAAGGAGCTTTCCTGGGGGCCGTACAGTTCCACTGTGGATTCCTCAAAGTCCCAGATGTAAGCCTGCCTGCAAATTTCAGAAAAGCTGGTGGCTGCCCTAAATGGCTTTTAGTTGTTCATTGTGTAACCAGAAATTTTTTTCTTTTTTAAATTTTTTATTTTTTTATTAATTTATTCTTGTTACATCTCAATGTTTTTCCCATCCCTGTATCCTCCCATTCTCCCCCCCCCCATTTTCCCATTATTCCCCTCCCCTATGACTGTTCCTGAGGGGGATTACCTCCCCCTGTATATGCTCATAGGGTATCAAGTCTCTTCTTGGCAACCTGTTGTCCTTCCTCTGAGTGCCACCAGGTCTCCCCCTCCAGGGGACATGGTCAAATGTGAGGCACCAGAGTACGTGAGAAAGTCATATCCCACTCTCCACTCAACTGTGGAGAATGTTCTGACTGTTGGCTAGATCTGGGTAGGGGCTTAAAGTTTACCGCCTGTATTGTCCTTGGCTGGTGCCTTAGTTTGAGCGGCACCCCTGGGCCCAAATCTGCCTATCATAATGTTCTACTTGTAGGTTTCTAGGACCCTCTGGATCCTTCTACTTTGCTATTGTCTCATGCTTCTCTCATTTAGAGTCCCAATAGGATGTCCTCCCCTCTGTCCCAGTTTCCTGGTAAGTGAAGGCTTTCGTGGGAGATGCCCCTTGGGCTATCATGCAGATATAAGTGAGTATATACCATTTAAGTCTTTCTGCTTCTGGGTTAACTCACTCATTATGATCATTTCTAGCTCAATCCATTTATCCACAAATTTCAGGAATTCCTTGTTTTTAATAGCTGAGTAGTATTCCATAGTGTATATGTACCACAGTTTCTTTATCCATTCTTCTACTGAGGGACACTTAGGGTGTTTCCATGATCTGGCTATTATGAATAAGGCTGCTATGAACATGGTGGAGCAAATTTTCTTGTTGTGTGCTGGAGCATCTTCCAGGTATATTCCAAGGAGTGGAATAGCTGGGTCTTGAGGAAGCCCTATTCCCATTTTTCTGAGATAGCACCAGATAGATTTCCAAAGTGGCTGTACTAGTTTGCATTCCCACCAGCAATAAAGGAGTGTTCCTCTCTCCCCACATCCTCGCCAGCATGTGGTATCACTTGAATTTTTGATCTTAGCCATTCTGATGGGTGTAAGATGGAATCTCAGAGTTGTTTTGATTTGCATTTCCCTGATGACTAAGGAGGTTGAGCATTTCTTTAAGTGTTTCTCAGCCATTTGATATTCCTCTGTTGAGAATTCTCTGTTTAGTTCCAAGCCCCATTTCTCAATTGGGTTATTTGGTTTGGTGGTGTTTAATTTCTTGAGTTCTTTATATATTTTGGATATTAGACCATTGTCAGATGTAGGGTTGGTGAAGATCTTTTCCCAGTCTGTAGGCTGTTGCTTTTTTCTCTTGCCAGTGTCTCCTGCCTTACAGAAGCTTCTCAGCTTCATGAGGTCCCATTTATTAATGGTTGCCATTAAGGCCTGGGCCATTGGTGTTCTGTTCAGGAAGTTGTCTCCTGTGCCAATTTTTTTCTTTTTTAAGTAGATAAAAAGATAGGGGTTATTGGCGACTTCAGTATCCAAGCAGGTTGTCCGGGTCTGGGCAGAGGTTTTAGGGCTTTCTACCCATGCCAAGGAGTAGCCCTGGCCAGAAGGGCCACTGTTTCAACGTGCCTGAATCCAAGGCAACAGCACAAACTGAAAGCAAAGAAGGAAAAGAGATGTATAGCCCTCAGAGTGGCGAGGCCTAGTGTTTTGGGGACAATGTCAGAAGTCTGGGACCACTCACTATCATAACTTGTACCTGTGGTAATGTTTCATCAATATTGAGTGCCAGTTGCTGCCGGTGTCTGCTTCTCTTTTGGGGTAGCTGGGCCCTTTGCGCACCAGGCTGGACTGGAGGGAGAGCAGCTTATCTGGGTGCAGGTAGGTGCAATGCAGGATCTTGCTCGGAGATGAATGTGTGGGCAACGAAGACACTCAGGAACAGCTTTGAAGCACTGGTTCCATTTACTGTGGGAGTATTTATGCCCCCTGGGGAGGTGGCCAGGGTCTCTGGGGCAGGGTTTGTGTGGCCTTGTACCATTAACAAGGGCTAGGATGTTGGAAGATGCTTCATCTGCATACTCAGGGGCTGTAGAGTCCAGGGGAGAAAATCTTATAAGATCAAGCAAGGAGGGAAACCTGATAACTGTCAGGGTACAGCATTCCTGATGATGGGGGAGCTGGCTTTGTGGTGCCAGATTGGGCCGGGGAGGGGTACCTACTGCTGTCTTCCCTACATAACCCTGGGGCATTATGGTCCCCCAATTCTGCATGGAAGAATAGTTTCACAGCATATATGATGAAGAGCATATTCTAAACATGAGGCTGGCTCTGAATCTGTTATAAAATAAGTTTCACTTTGTTCTACCACAAGTTATCTCACTGTCTGTCTATATAAAACACCATGCATTGGGGAGGTTGGGCTAGTTTGTTTGACCTGAATTATGCTTGTGGATGTTTACTATGAATTGTCTTTTCTTTCACATTACCAGTGCTAGTCCTATTAAAGACAGGGTAAGTGGTAGTCCCTAAAGCATAGTTTAAAGAGGTGATGAGATGGACATTCTTTTAAAGGTTATAGTCCTTCCCCAGGTGCCATTGTGTTTGATTTTCTGTTCTTAGAGTGGCTGTAAGGAGGGATGCAATGGGAGATGTGGACTCGTTCTTCTAAATGGTAATTAAACAGAGCAAGAGATGAGGCCTAACCTACATCATTAAGGCCAATTACCGTTTATCCAGGGGGCTTAGCAGATACTGCTGGGAGAGATAACTTATTCCTCATTCTTGAGGATGAATAGATTAAGTACATCTTGGAATTATAAGGTGAGTAACCTGGGTGTTTAATGGTGAGGAGGACATTAAGGAAATTGGCAGTTGGTGGTGTAGGACAGAAACAAAAGTGCACAAGGAAGCAGAAAGAGCCTGACGTGGCAGTGCACACCTGCATTCTCAGCACTGGGGACATGTTGGTAGGAGGGATAGGAGGTCAAGGTAGTCTTCAACTTCCAGGTTTGCTATGAGAACAGAAGAATCCAAGAGAGCAATGTTGAGAGCATGTGTTAGCTGTGACTTGCTCTTCTTTAGTAATGACTGAAAGCTTTTGTAGTTCCAACAATTTGAAATCTCAGGTTGCAGGGATAGAAGTAGGGTCATATTTTTTCCCCATAGTTCCCATTGCTGGTCTCAAATGACACTGCTTTAAAAAATGTATAGTTCGATTCTGTATCTTGCCAACATGACAAGAAATAAAATACTGTGAGAGAAACCAGTTTTCAAAGAGAGGGAGCAGTTACTTTAATGTAAGGTTGCTCTGACATTCAGTTAAGGTTCAAAGTACTCCAGAAGCCATTGGATCATGGGTTTGCAGGACTGTGTGTTAATTTTGCATTCTCTACTGACTTTTCTAATTCTGGACACATTGTTCATTTCCTTTATATCATTTCTGGAGGTCTTAGGATAAGGCCACAAGAGACCAATGTCTTGGGCTTGCTAAGGAGAAATTAGAGTGAGCTCAGAGAGGGTTGCAGTGACTGACTCTACCACAGTGGTCTCAACCTGTGGGTTGTGACCCTTTTGACAAAATCCGTAAAAATATGTACATTATGACTCATGACAATAGCAAAATTGCAGTTATGAAGTAGTAACAAAACCAATGTTATGGTTGGGGTCACCACAACATGGGGAACTGTATTAAAGGGTCACGGCATTAGGAAGGTTGAGAACCACAGCTCTACTATACGGCGGGTGCTCCAAATTGCGCCCCCAAGCTATTATTTCATTGTAGTTACAAAACAGCTACACAATATATTAGTCTTCTTAATCTAAAACTTAGGCAAACCAGATAATGTTTTACTCATGCAAGATGACCCATTTCTGTCTTCTGGTGCTTTATTTTCTGAAACAATCCCTTCTGTTGTCACATGCAAGGACTCATACTCACAGCCTATCTGGTTACATTCATTGAGGATCTGCGATGAGCCATCTGACTCAAGTCATCTCATTATCCTCACCAGCAGCAACAGTACCAGCAGCAGCAACCACAACTCATTTAGTAATAACTATGTATGAGACCCAAGGCTGGAGAGATTAACTTATTTTATATCATTCAACCAATGAACAGCCTGTGGTGAGTAATGCTGGGCTTGTTCCATAGGTTAGGAAAAAAAGAGCAGAAAGTCTTACTAACCTTTACTATGTGACATGAATGGCAACAATACAGTTGTATATCATGACACTTTACAAAGTCACTGGGGTTGAGAGAGGACAGACTGGTATGAATAACGTCGCAGAGGCAAAAAATTAAAGTCCATGACCAGCTTATCTAGTTAGTGATAAATTTGAAGCCAAGCCCATCTGATTTCTCAGAATGTGCTGTTTTCATAATAGTCATTGTTTCTCTGCCCTCTCTGAAGTAGAGGAAAAGAAAATAAGGTTTGTGAATAAAGGGTTTTGAATGATTATGGCAGACTCCTATTTTGTACGCATTATTGTATCATTGAGTTGAATCACATTTTAGGAGAATCTTAGACATGGGATGCCGGCTTGGCAGTGGTGTCCAGCATACCTTCCTTAACAAAAGCGTTCACTTACGTCTCAGTGTTGTCATGAATCACTGGCACGCAAGCCAGCAGAACCCCCCTCTCACTTCAGACAGTGGCAGCTAATGTCTCAGCATTCAGTGTTGCTGACAGAACGAGAAAGTCTGAAATGTGCTTCAGTGGGAAGTGTTATGAGGCTCCACTTGGCTCTCTCCTAAGTTCATGTGTGAGCTTAGTCCTGGAGGTTTTGGAGAGAAACACAAAGGAAGACGGTAGACAATAGGAAGGCTGCTTTGCTTCCATTGTTTTCAGCTAAAAGCAGGTTAATGTCTACCCACGTAAAGGCTGCACGCAGAGCGAGTGCCTAAGTAGAATCCTATCCTGCAGCATTGCCTCGCGGGTTTCTGTTCTGTCTCCTCCATGGCTTTCATATCTAAGCTGCCTTGTTTTCAATTTCATGTAATGGGACTTCAACCTAATTCTTTGCCAAGCTCTCATTGATCCTTAGCGTTGGAATAAATGTGAACACTGCCCCATTAATCCTCTCTTTGGTCCTTGGAGGGAAGTGCCAAGCAATATCCCATCACTTTGCAGAGGAAGAAAGGTAAAGTAAATTGCTCACTCTGCGTCTGGGCCTCAGCTTCTGGACGTTTCCATCTGGATATGCTGCTGGTCTGTCAGTCAACGTATCCCACTTGAATGCATTCTCTACCTACTTATAATATGCTCCTCTCTTGGGGGCGGGATATGTCTGTGTTGTACTACTGATACAGTTTTCTGAGATAAGCTTCTTAGTAAGCTTGATTTTTATATAAATTTCAGTGTTCAATACATTATAAAGTGTATTTTCCTTTTCCTCTAAACAGTCCTTTAACCCATTCTTATCTTTAACTCCCCATCTTATTTCTGCCTCCATGCTTTGTCTTTTCATTCCTCTACTAAAGTAGTCAGGGAAAAAAATCTTTAAAAAAATTTTTATTTGCTTCTCAGTTTGTCTTTTGGCCTCTTTCACTATGTTAATCCTTCTGAAATTAAAGGCTCAATAGCACACTGATGGCCTCACATGACCAACAAAATACCATCTTGGCTCAGTGTCAACAAGGTCTCTCCCGTTAGGAAGAACCTTACTCCCAAGACTCCCTCTGCATCCCATAATTTTGCTGCAAGGAGTTAACTGTTTCTAGAGTGGTTTTCTTCTTTGTTTTAACTTCAGTTCATGCTGTTTGTCTTTATGTCTGATTATTTGTTACACAATTTTCTCATAAGTGTTTAGAGACCAGAATTTATTTTACACATGGGTTGTTATTTTTTGACTCATTAATCCATTTAATTTTTAAAATCAATTTACCTTCTTTGGAGACTTCACAACAATTCCCTATCATTTTTATATATTTTTTAAACTTTTACTGAATGTCTGTTTTACAGGTCATGCACCAAAATCCTTCTCCTACCCCAGTAAAATAAAATGAACAGACAAACAAAAAATCTTGTCACAGAAGCTGTAGTGTATCACACAGCATAGCCTTTTGTCCACCTATGTTTATTTTCAAATGTTCATTGCTAAGAGTCATGCCCTGAGGACACAGGAACCTGTGAGCCAGCCCTGCCATTATATTCTTCTTTTTAATTTGTTAGTTACCAGTATTTCCTGGAATAACCTGTAAACTCTTTAAGACCCAGGTAAATATTTTGTTCATTATATCAACATGATATAAATGTTTGTTTATTATGTCAACATGATATATCAGTTGCTTTCCCCCTTGCTGGGACATAAGGCCCCAAAGAAAAAAAAATTGTTGGAAAAATTATTTAGTTTAGATCAAGATTTAAAGAACACAGTCTATCATAAGAAGGAAGGCATTGCATGTGGAACTCCGTATTCATTACTTTTCTGTTACTGTGATAAAACTGTATGGACTTTCTATGTCTGCTCCAGCTCTGAATAATGACACAGCGACTTATACTTATTTAAAAAGCTGTAATCCTCATCTCACTGTTGTCCCCAACCAGCTCTTATAACCTCTGCTCTGCTACATGGTTCATTATCTCTCTTCAGTTTCATGCATCCGACCTCCTCCTCCTCCTTGCCTAGTAGGTGAATCTTTTCACCCCTCTTTCTTTTCCAGAGTTTCTGTCTCTCCTGAAGTCTTGCCTTTGCTAGGCCAGTCAGCTCTTTATTCAACCAATCAGAAGGCCAATTGGGAACAATGCTTACAAAACATTGAGACAGGTAATTCATAACAATAGCAAAGTCCAGGTCTGTACTCAGCTCTTCGCAGGTACGGAAATCAGCAGTTGAATAATACAAGGGACAATCTTTACACAGTGCATGAAAAGATCATCCTAACAAACTAACCACAACCAAAGCAATTCAAGGAGGAGAGGGTGTCTTGGTATGATGGTTCCACAGGGGGAAGAGTTTAACACGGTGGGGAGGCAAGGAGATATGATGGCAGGCATGAAGAAAGTTCAGAGCTCATACCTCAACCACAAGCATGAAGCAGAGCAGGGAGGGAGGGAGAGGGGGTGCAGAGAGAGAGAGGAGGAAGGAGAGAGGGAGGGAGGGAGGGAGGGAGGGAGAGAGAGAGAGAGAGAGAGAGAATGTGGATAAGGCTTTTTTCTTTTCCTCTTTCTTTCTTTCTTTCTTTCTTTCTTTCTTTCTTTCTTTCTTTCTTTCTTTTTGAGACAGGGTCTCTCTGTGTATTCTAGGCTGTCCTGGACTTGCTTTGTAGACCAGACTGGCCTCAAACTCACAGCGATCTGCCTGCCTCTGCCTGCAGAGTACTGGGATTAAAGGCGTGCGCCTGCAAGCCTAATCTTTTTTTTTTTTTTTTTTTTTTTTTTTGAAAAAATGCTTTTATTTACTTGTTATCGTTTATTCATGTTACATCCCCATTGATATCCCCTCACTTGTATCTTCCCGTTCCCACCCTCCCTTCCTCTTCCGCCCTGTTCCCTCCCCTAAATCTCTGACAGGGGCTAAGGAGGCTCATCCCCCACCATAGTGCTGAGGCTTTTAATGCTTTAGAAAGGCTACAGCACCAAAACTCCCCAAATAGTTCTACTGAGGAACAGGTGTTCAAATGGCCAGGTCTATGGGAACATTTTTCATTCAGACCTCAACATACGTCACCTATGATGGTCGGAACTAGACACGTGGCTTGTCACATGATGCTGACCAGGAAGCTTGTCGAGAGTCTGGGCTGACAACAGGAGACAGTATCACCTTCAAGGCTTCTCCTTACCTCTAAAGTGACCCATTCCTTCTGCTAGCCCTACAGGTTTTATATCTCTCAAAATAGGTCAACCAACTAACAACCAAGTATGTAAACACATGAGGTTATGGTGGACATATTACTTTCCAACCATAATACATAATACATGGTTTGGAATATGTATGTGTTGCTAAATAAATAACATTTATAAACAAATATAGATAGCAAATAATTTTTTAAATGTACCTTCATATTTAACGGTCAAAATAACCCTGTAATATGAATATTATTACTGGCCTCTGAGCCCTAAAGAAGTTTCCGTGACTTGACAGCACAAAGCCAGAGCTAAGCTCAGGATCCTTAACTCTGTAACCCTGATGTTGATTCACTGTGCTTAAAAAGAAAGAAAGAAAGAAAGAAAGAAAGGAAGGAAGAAAAAGAAAGAAAGAAAGAAAGAAAGAAAGAAAGAAAGAAAAGAAAAAAGAAGAAAGAAGAAAAAAGAAGAAACTTATTCACATAAAGCAAGTACTTCTGGTTAGCAAAGCAAGCTAGGTGTGTTCATACCGAAGCATTGATGATAAAAGATGTGTCGTTCTTCTCTTCCCTGGGGGGCTGTTGGCCACCAGCCCACCAAGGCCGGAGGAGCAGAAGACGAGGCACAGAGTCTGGAAGGCCACAAGCATGATGGAGATCAAACACTCCGGGAACCATTTCAGGAGCTTGTTCAACTTTAATCATGGAGAACAAAGGCTGTATAGCCCTTGGGCAGTGGGGGAGGAGCTTCCAGGATAGGTGTACATAATTGGTTGAAACCAGGCACTTTAAGGATGTTTGTTTTGCATTTGGCAGCACGCTCCTATCATAGGAACAGGACCACAGTACCTAATTATCCTATAGGTGCAGGGAGGGGAGAGCTAGCAGGGAGCTGTGTCAAGGGCTGTATATCAAATGCGCTTAGGGGCATCTATGTCTAAAGACACTTTCCAGATGGAGTCAGGCAGAGAGCAGGAGGCCCTGCTGGGGAGAGGGAGTCCTGCACCTAACACTGAGCTCAGAATGGCTATCTGGACTGGGAGGACTGCAACCCCAAAAAACCAGGTTCTTCCAACAAAGGTGGTTGTAAATTATTGGATACATAACACAATCCAATCAAAAGGACCTCAAAATTCTTGGTGATTTGCTTCTTCCTGTCTCAACCTTCACACTATTTAGCCAAATTCTTATGAAAAAATGCCCACAGATTTTTGATTCCTAGAATAATCTGTCTGTCCTGTCTGTCTTCCTCAATGGTAAAAATCTTCTGCAGTCACTAAAATAGTCTTCGATGCCTTCCAAAAGGTCCAAGAGCAGCCTTCTTCATGTGCATCATGTTTGCTTTTTCAGTCCTAGCATCTCTGTCTCAGGTGTAGGTAGCTCTGGCTGTTTTCCTAATTATTCACTATGGATTGACCTAGATTAGTTACAGACTATTTGCAGCTTCATTGTTTCCCAAATGCTTTGTCTCCTAAGCCTAGGTACACAGAAAGATAAAGGACATATTGGCAAGTTAGAACTCCTTTTTAATTTGGTAAAGATGTTTAAAGACCTCTTAAGCAAATAGATCCTAATAAAGGAAGTGTCTAGCTTATTTTCTGTTTGTTCTTAACTTTATTATCCAGGTATGTTGCTTACACAGTTAAATCTTTTCAGCTGATCACTCAACCCTAATTTTCCATGTTGTCCATTTTCAGTGCCATCTTACCAAATCTTTGTCTCATATAATTTTTTAAAAATTTTATTAATTTATTCATATTACATCTCGATTGTTAGCCCTTCCCTGTTTCCTCCCATTCTTCCCTCCCTCCCATTTCTCCCCTTCTCCCCTCCCCTATGTCTGTGACTGAGGGAGACCTCCTCCCTCTATATATGCTCTTAGAATATCAAGTCTCTTCTTGGTAACTTCTATCCTTCCTCTGAGTGCCACCAGGTGTCCCCATCCAGGGGACATGGTCAGAAAAGGGGCACCAGAGTTCGTGTCTCATATAAATTTAAGAGCTTTGATCCATACACAGTCTTCTTATTTACTTGGCTCATTCTCGTTGAAACGTAAAGAGACAATGATCAATGCTTTACTTCGTATTTTTTTTCATTCATTTTAAACTCTCTCTCTCTCTCTCTCTCTCTCTCTCTCTCTCTCTCTCTCTCTCTCTCTGTGTGTGTGTGTGTGTGTGTGTGTGTGTGTGCACATGAGAGGAAAAAAGAGGGGATTGAACATTCAGAGTTGGAGTTACAAACAATTATAGTCACCTGACATTGGATCTCTACAAAACTATGCACTTAACTGCTACCCCCTTACCCAACACATTTAATTCTTCAAAGAATGCAGTGGTTCAATTGAAAAATAAAAGCCTTGGTTCTTGACTCTTTCGTCCTCACTTCTCCTCTCTAATGATCAGCACATATCCATCCATGAACCAAGCAGTAAAGTTTAGTTTTCATCCTTTTGGGGCAGACAGGACTTGTGTTTTGCTCTGATCAGTAAATAGAATGTGAGCAAGCTGCTAGCCTCATGTTAAGAGCACTTTCATGTCTTGACTGCCTATCCTGGAGTTCTTACATAATGTAGTTAAGTCTGCTGAAGAATAAAATCCATCTTGGGGAGGGGCCAGTTTGTCCTTGATGAGCCATCAAGGTCAGTCTACACTAGCTGGCCTCCGAATACTCTAGATGGCTATTTATTCAATTTATAATTAGTTGAAGATGCAAGAGTAGAATATGGAACAAAAACTCAAACCCAGACACCCTATAGGTTGAAACAGTAATAATATACTTACTGTTTTAAGCCAACTTGTTGTGTGGTTTGTTTCAAAACAATAAGTAAAGTACACAATAGATTATTTTACTTAAGCCTCTTTAAACAGTGACGTAAACATCAATAATATCCTTACTTGATGACTAAAGGTATTTAGGATGAGCAAGATTAGGTTACTCAAGTTCCCATAAAGAATAAGTAATAGGGCCAGGAGATTTGAGCCAAGATATTTTAACTACAGAATTTACACGTATAAACATTATTGTTTACAGCTCTCCTTCAGGAACATATAGTTAGTTGACTAAATTTATAGAATAATTAAATATTTAGGAGAAATAGTTTAGTTTATGCCTCTTGCTTTTTGCCTCTAGAAATGGACACCCAGAATGTACTGATATCTCAAGATTGCAAAGTGAAACCACCATGAAGGTACTTTGAATCTTGGGGCTATGTAATTGATCGTCCACTTAAGTCAAGGGCTTTCAATTCCTCACCGTACGACAGCAAGTTTATTGAAGTTTACGTCCTCTCTAGGTGTCCCTGGAAGGTTAGCACAGTGCTAAGTGTTTGAAGAGATTACCATATATTTGCTAACATGCTCTGTGTTGAACTCAACATCTCTCAGACCATGCTAGCAATGATATGATGGAAGTCTACCAGAAATATTTCAGAGTCAAGTGAGGTCTGTCAGTTTAAGCCTAATGGAAATCCTCTTTTGGAAACCACATGCTTTTATCATAAGATATTCACAATACCGATTCACTGAATTATCAGTTGTGATTTTTCCCCCCTGTTTGATAAAGGGAATGAGGGACTTGCATGTAGAAAGACGAAAGTTTTATTTTCCTTCTATGAGAAAAGAGCTATGTGCTAGACTTTGCTTTCATACAGTCCACTATAACATTGCCAAGTAAGTACTAGGACAAATTTGAGGTCAACAATGATTTGAGAAAGGGCATGCAAGCATCATCAAATTCAATGTGGACTCTTAAAAATTTGCTGATTTTGAACTTTCTATAAGGCAGGGATCTCTGTTTTACAATAGGATCAGTTAAAATAAGGGCAGGAGAGGGAGATAGACTCTGGGGAAATGACCCTTAGAAATGCCTTTCCTTTTCCAGTTCCTGTCCTTCTGTTCTATAGAAAGAGCATAGCCAAGTGAGACTCATATCTCTCCCATTATTCAACACAGCCCCCTTGAAGGCACGCCTAGTTATTCCATAATGCGATTGAAGGATTTTACAGTGATTAAGAAACAAACAAACAAATGCTCCTTCCTTCACTTTGGCTTCATTCTCCTGTCTTGCTCCTGTTTGCTCCTGTGTAACACACATTACACAGATTTCTCGGGATTGGAGACTGAGTTTGAGTCATGCAATGATTTAGAGCACAAAAACGCACGTGTTTTATTTAATTTGTATATAGGAAAGCTTTGGTATCCCCAAATTTCCTTAGCTGTATGAAAATCTATAATCACTTTTGAAAAACAAAGTGGTGTTCTAATCAGTGAGATGTCGAGTTTCTAAATTTTATATTGATAGTCTTTCATGATGAATTAAAGGAAAGAATGAATGAAATATTAAGGTGGATGAATAAACTAGTGTCTTCTCTCATCATTTTCTGTAGACTGCACTTTCCCTAAAATATTGTGCCTACTGAAATGGACAAGTCTTTCTCTGATTTCTATTACTGTCTTGCCAACGATTAGTCCATGGCTGTGATTCGCAATCACATTCTGGATGACAATAAGAAACAAAACAGAATCCTGTTATAAAATTGTTCTCATTAAAGAACAAATGGCTCAGATGTGGTGCCCATGCCATCATTTTGTGTAAATAAATATGAAAAACTACACTAATAGTCAGAGACATACTAAATATGCTACAGTTACATTGAGCTTTGCAGCATGCTGTTTGTATAGAACACTGTGTCGCGTATTGATGGATTATTGGATTGTGCCATGAAGGCAGCAGGCAAAGGGAAGAAAATTCTGTCATATGAGTGTGTGTGTCTGTGCATGTACACAGGCAACATGTGTCTCTCACCAACATTAAGCAGACAGAAGCACTGATGTTAGCACTTTAATATGCTTCTCCTGTGTAGAAAGATCTAAATTTGTTTCCCCTTTGGATTTTCAGCTATCAAGAAAAAGAATTATTTCTTTTTAATTGTTACTATTGGCTAGCATACAAATAAAGGTTTTCCCTATAACATTTTCATACATATGTCCTTATACTTTGTTCTAGACCAGTCTTTACTGCCCCCTCACACACGCACTCTCCATCTTCCTTCCCCACTCTTGCTTTTCCTTTTCTTCTCCACAATTTGTCAAACTACATTTCAACTGAAATCTGGTGAGAAGGATACCTGCATGAACATGGCCTTCTGTAACATAGTGTAATAAAATTAAAAAACAGACCCCCAAAAGACACCCACGATGGGAGCCTAGGACAGTTGTCCTCAGAGAGGCTTCAGGCTGCAGATTGAAACAGATGCTGAGACTCATAGCCAAGCATTAGGTGGTGTGTGAGGGCCTTGTGGAAGAGGAGGGGGGAAGGATAGAAGGACCAGACCTGGGGGTGGGGGTGGCAAGAACTCCACAAGAAGACCAGTGCAGTCAAATAACCTGGACCTCGCGGGGGGGGGGCTTGAAGAGGCTGAATTGCCAAGCAAGGAACATGCATGAAGTGTACCTAGGCCTCTTACATATATGTAGCCAATGGGCAGCTAAGTTTTCATGTGAGTCCCCTAGTAAGGGGAGCAGGGGTCGTCTCTGACATGGATTCTGTTGCCTGCTTTTGGAACACTTTCCTGAGGTGTGGCTGCCTTGCCTTGCCTCAGTGAAAAAGATATGCTCAGTCCTGATGCAACTTGATGTACTGGTGGGTTGGTGGGGTTGGGAGTCTCCCCTTTTCTGAGGAGTAGGGGAGGGAATATAGGGTGAAGAGGGAGGGAGAGTGAGACTGAGAGGCGAGGAAGGAGGGGGCTATGATCAGGATGTGAAGATAATAAAAACAAAGCAAAACATTTTCTATGAAATGCTTAGCCCCAAAGAGACAGCCATGTAAGTCTCTCACCACCAGGACTCGGGGAACGTCAGAGAAAAGGAAGAAGAGAGAATGTAAGAGCCAGGAAAAGGGGAGGGCTGCTGTGAAATGTCTTCTGGATATGACATGGCTAGGGTTCTAGTGAAGTCACAGTAGCTATGGTACCTGCACATGGTAGTCACAATATCAACCCAAACAAAATCCTGGCATCAATATGGTGGGTAGTGTCCAGTGCCTATCCCTGAAGTACTCTTGGCAGTTGGGTAGCTATGGATTTACAAGTAACTGTCAAATAAAAGTTCTAGCAAACTATAGCTTCATTGGTTCCATAAAAGTTCCAAAAATGAAAAGTTGTACTGTAAAATTAGAACTGGTAACCATGTAGAAAAATCATTCCAATGATCTTTTGCTGACAGATGCAAGGACCTTGTATGAAGTGCTGTAGAATTACCTAAAAGTGTCTATTATCTGTCACCTTATTTTTGTCACAGAGATTTAAGTACTATAGGAAAATAGAACAAAACACTCAAGAACACTAGGATGCTATAAAATTTGCCATGAATGATCTATGGATTGACCTTGCATGGTGATTGTGATGTAATAAGAAGAAGGGATTTGCCAGGCCTGGTGGCGCACGCCTTTAATCACAGGACTAGGGAGGCAAAGGCAGGCAGGTCTCTGTGAGTTCAAGACCGGCCTGGTTGACAAAGCTAGTCCAGGACAGCCAAGGCTACACAGAGAAACCCTGTCTTGAAAAGCCAAAAACAAAAAAGAACAAGAGCTCTGCAAATGAAGAGATCTTGCCTGTGTTATACATAAATTTACTTCCATTATCTAAAACACATAATACAATTAAATAATAGTTGCTAACGAGCTCATTGAATTCATAAAATAAAACAAGTATGCTTACCAATATTCACTTAGCCTAGAGAAAGAAATAAATTGTGTGTGTGTGTGTGTGTATGTGTGTGTGTGTTTTGCATGTGTTTATATTTGTGTTATGTACAATCAAATACCAGAGAGTTAACAAAGATCAATTCATGAACATGATGGCCAATATGGTTAATCTGAGGAATACGTACTACGTTTTTATTATATTAAATAGAAATCAAATATTTTGCTTTTTCTACAAGATAAGGACATTTTGGCTTTGTAGCTTCAGATAAAATTTTTTATGAACAAAGTTTTTGAGGCAGGACCACGCTATTGTAACCTTGGCTAACCTGGAGCTGACTATGTAGAATATATTGGGCTTTAACTTGCCGTGATCTCTCACCTTTGCTGTATGAATGTTGTGATTTTAGGCAGGTACAACCACTCCCAGTCCTAATACATTTTAGTGATATAAAAAATGTTTACTATTTAAACATCTTGGCTAAATTGTTCCCATGTTAGAGATAAAACACAATAGTTTGAGAACTCAGTAGAATATTGGCAATGTTTACTAGGAGGTATCCCTATCCTGCCTAATGCTTTTACAAATTACTTTGCCTAGTTTTTGAAATTATAATTTAATTACATCACTCTCCCCTTTCTATATCTTCCCCCAAACTCTTGTGTGAACCCTTCTATGTTCTCTTTTCAAATTATGGCCTCTTTTTTGTTTTTGTTTTTGTTGTTGTTGTTGTTGTTTTTTTTTTTTTGAGACAGGGTTTCTAAGTGTAGCCTTGGCTGTCCTGGACTTACTTTGTAGCAATGCTGCTAATAGCCATATTCCCTTCTTCACCAGAAAAAGCCATTATTGTTAAGTGGAGTATATTGTTGTTATTATTATTATTATTGTTATTGTTGTTGTCGTCATTATTGTTGTTATACATGTATTTAATTTCACCTTATTTGTCTAATTATGTAACACTTTCATGAGTCTCAAAGATATTATTTTGTATGCCAATCAACCTATATTCTCATACTCATAAAGTAATGTAATTGAAATGTCACTCATAGTTTCAGCAGTTTTCTTGCTGACCATACAGGTAGGAATGCTCTGGTTCAATGTAACTATTGCCAATTTTTTATGGGCTTATAGTGTGTCTACAGATATGGTAAATACTAATCTTTAATAAAATCTGATGATTAAATTGTGCTTTGGAATTTTTTGTAGTACTAAGTTTTAGGTTTTTTTGTTTGTTTGTTTTGTTTTGTTTTGTTTTGTTTTGTTTTGTTTTGAGACAGGGTTTCTCCATGTAGTCCTGGCTGTCCTGGACTTGCTTTGTAGATCAGGCTGGCCTTGAACTCACAGCGATCTGCCTACCTCTGCCTCCCAAGTGCTAAGATTAAAGGCCTGCATTACCACCACCCTGCCAATTCCAAGTTTTTTTTTTTAAAGTTTGAGATCTAATACGAATTTCTGTTTCCGTACCTTCTGATATATACTTTATGAAATTCTTAAGGCCATCATCCTCCAGAGATCTGCATGTAAGTTTTTTTTCTTGAATGTTTTGGAGAGATTCATAGGAGATACCATTGGTCAGCAGGAACATTGATGGGAAGGCATTCTGTATGTTTCTTCTCTATGTGCTATTAGAACTCTAAAAATACAGGTAGAATAATTATTCTTTTGACAGACAACAAAGGATTTAAGATCATAGACTTTCATTTTCCCAAATGTTAGGTCCTAGTTTTGGGCCTTTGGAACAAAGCCTAGTTATGAATTCCATGGAAGTGACAATCAAATAAGATTAAATGAATTTCATTTATGGTCCGTTTGTTCCATATTATGAGCACGCTCACAATATCATCTAGATTTTGTGTAAATATCTTTAATAAAAGGAACTCATTATGCCCTAAGACTGTTTGTTTCATTTCAGGAAGGCCCGTTTTATTGTAGGACAAGAGGATCACCAGGTCCATTCACTAGGGCTACGAGAACACAATAATATTTTGTGGGGGTGAGAATTTGGTGTTGGAGTGTAGACTTAGGAATACTGATTTAGATATAGGAAACATGATGCAGAAGAAAATTATGCGTTATCCCAGGAGATATATGCAAGTTCAACTGATGAAACACTCACCACAGATGTGAAGCCAAAGATAATCTCCCATTAAAAATCTCCTTGGATAATAATTTATTATGCTCCAGATTCTGTAAGATTGTGCTGCGGAGAATAACTAAGAGCAGCGATGATAACGAAGACTATTTCAGAGAAATGATAACAGATAGTAGTTACTCATCTCTAGGTAAATACTGAAGGAAAGTGTGATGGTGCTTCAGTTAGGCTCAGAACCATTTAATCATACTGTCTCCCGTGCAAAGTACTGAAAAATGAAACAACCAAGTTTCTCACATATGGTAGCAAAACTCTAACTGAAACCCATACGATGCAGTTTATAATCTCTGTCCCACTAAATATTATCATACTCAGGTTATTGCAGAAATAACATTTCTGTATTTGATTATAGAAAAACGTTCTAGACCTTTTGGGAAGCATTGGGTAACAGACTATATAAATCATTGCCTTTTAAAGTTTGCAAGTTAGAAAAGGTTTTGAAACACATCTGTCTCCAATGATTACAGACTGCAGTTAATCATTTTTGCATCTGGTTTTTGTGAATATGATCCTCTTGCCATTATGTTCCCCTTAGTTTTTAAACATAAATTTGAAATACATTGCAAATGCTGATATTAAAACAAACAGAAGTTAGAAAAACATCCTTGAACAAATTCTGAGAGGAGGCATAAATATGAGCCAAAAACAAGAGGCGGGGCCTTTGGAGACTTGGGATAGTTTTGGCTGTTCATCGCTCCACTTCAAGATGTTCCTAGAGAGAACTGCTCGAGGGAAGGCTTCGGGGCTCCAGGCTCCAGCTTAGGCTCCTGGTTCTGGTTGCTCCAGGTTCCAGTAGAAGAAATCCTTTTGATTACACGGAGACACATTCCTTAGAGCTGCTATCCTTACGGTTTTATTATTGTATTCTTTAATCTCCTTTTCCTGTTGTTTAAGTTAATCAGGTTATAAGTGAGGTACTCTCAGTTAGTAAGTTCATAATAAAATATATTTGCTAAGAAAATTGAGCCTACAGTAGCGTGTTTCAAAATCAGTAGTTATTTAAAAAACCGTGTTTCCTATTTTTAGATAAGTGTAGAGAATTATGTGTTTCATTATGATAGTTTCATATATGTTATGCCATGTGTTACTCTAATTTACCTATCTTTTTCTTTTTAAGATTCCTTCTGAAAGCCCTCTTCCTTTCCCAATAACGTCACTTCTATTTTTTATCTTCTGTATCTATTTGATTGATAATTATATCTTGATTGTTTCTATATTAATCTATTATATGTGATCTATCATCCATCTGTCTGTCTCTCTGTCTCTAACATCTATCTATATCTGTCTAAAACCTACAACATTGGTTGCATTTCAGACAAACTCTCATGTTGCCTAGGCTTGAGGTAGATTTACTATATAGCTGAGAGTAACCTTGAATTACATATCCTCCTGTGACTACCTCTCAAGTGCTGTGATATAGGCATGCGTTACCACACTTAGCCAGAGCAGGGCCTTTAACCAGTGTTTTGGGTTACAGTTATTTTTATAAAACTGTGTTTGTTTCTCTTAGTTTCTTTCTTAACCCGGTTATCCTACAAATAATTGAGACCCTTTTATATTTGTTTAAAATTAAGCTTCATAACACAATCTTGAGCAGTTTATGTCAAATTTTAACCCTCTATTTTTATTTTATCTTACTCCCAACATTCATCCAAGCAATGCTTGTACTTTCTAGTTTTCTTCTGTTCCAGCTTCTTTCTCCTGATCTTCTTTGGACTTCTTTCCATGGCTGAATCTTCTGGCTGAATCCCCTTCTTCCTCCTCTACCTTTTCCTCCCCTGGCTGACAGAAAGTCCAGCCCCATTTTCTCCCCTGCTCAGTTATTGCTTTAAGCTGCTTTTTTGTCATACCAGGGAACAACTGAGGAGCAGTGTTTATACAACATTGAGATAGAAATTAGCCTTTAAATTATACAATAACCTTATATCCACAGCAGGACTATAGGTCTTTTGGAATATCCAATGAAAGCAATCCTATAGCTTGTTTCAAGAAAGAATATAAACGATAGCAAGATTATACTTACATTTTCATAATGTGTTCATAGATTTCTTTAACTTCTATGATTTTAGATTTATGGTTCAGAATGTTAATAAATATAAGTTCAATAAAAGGAATAGATTTCTATACCTAAAATTCAGATAAACTTTGGCTTTCGGGTGTACAAAAAGAAAAAATGAGATACAACACTTTTCCTAGGTAAACTCAAAACTAGAGTGGTGGCCTGGGGAGACAGCCATGAAGGAGAAAATCCAGAGCATCAAGTAAAAACCCCTCATTGACCTTACCCAGTACATCATATAATATTCTTCCTTATGGCAACCAATGGTGAATGGTCCCAATGTTCCAGTAGATTATAAATCCTTTCTGTCTTTGTAAGCATGAAAAATGAGAATGAATTGTTGCTACTAACAGGATCTAGGGCCATTTTTGAGTTTCAACCAAATATATATATATATATATATATATATCAGACAGCAAAATAAAACATCTGCAAACAGTAAAGCATGGCACAATGCCTATACACTAAGCCTGTTAAGTTGAGAATGTATGTTTTACAAGCCAAATGGAGAGGAGGATGAATATAAAAAACAGTATGACTAGGTAAGAGGTGTATTGTGGGACCCTGGTTTTTGGGTTGAAGCATGACATTTCCAGATAGCCTTTGAGCTCTGTAGGAGGTAACGCACTCCCTTTTTCAGCTGGGTTTCCTTTCTGCCTGATCTGGGGAGCCTCAGATCCTCTAAGGAGCGTCAAAGAGCCCTCAGGGAGATTACCAGCCAAACCTTTTCCTGATAAGAAACCCATCAGTGTGTACCTGGGGATTCCTGGAAACACCCACACTGTGCTAATGAGATTTTCTGGTGTCTTGACTTTCAACCAATGACCATTAACCGTACCTGGAGTTCTTCCCCCACCCATAGGATAATTAAGTACTGCTTTCCCCCTCTTATGACAGGGCTGTGTTGCTACATATAGCTGAAGTACCCTGGTGCTCTAACCCCAGGGAATCAAACACATTCACCTTCAAAACCCCTCCCACCGCCTAAGGTTTCTAAGTGCCTGTTTCACATAAAATAAAGTGGCCAGCATCATCTATTTCACTACAACTGGCTGAGACCCATTTATTCTGGGAAAGGACGGGATCCTCTCCTCTCCTCCTGCCCTCCTCCCTGAAGAATCACCACTGGACGCCAGGAGCTTGACTGATGGCCAGGCAGCCATGTGCTGCAGGCCAATGTGAGCTTCCACCATTCACCAGAACGTCAGTGCCTCCATCTTTCTAGCACTGCTCTGCCCACCACAGTGCCCATCTGTGGGAGCCGGTGGCTAGTCATTCCTGAAGCAGCCATTTTGTTTGGCCCTAACAAAACTGGGATCCCTTCTCTGTCTCTCTCAATTTCAGAGCTCTGGGTAAGCTTCCATTACCAGCTGCTTACGAAGCAGCCTGACCTGCTCAAGTGAGGCTGGGCCCTCACGGCTGCCTGGCTGCTTTAAAAAATTATGTATTCATTATAATTTATCTTACATCCCAATTGTTATCCCCTTGCTTGTATCTTCCGGTTGCCACCCCTCCCTCCCTCTTCCACTCTATTCCCCTCCCCTAGACCTCTGACATGGAAGCCCTCCTCCCCCACCATCTAACCACTTACTATTAGATCTTATCTGGATAGCCTGCTTCTCCTTCCTCTGTCTTCCCTCAGGGCCTCTCTGCCAAGGGGAAATGATCAAATCTTGGGCTACAGAGTTCATGTCAGAGGCGGTCCTCGCTCCCTCCACAACCTCGGATAATGAGCTATCCATTTGCAATATCAGAACAGGGCTTCTAGGTTCTCTGTATACATTGTCCTTGGTTGGTGCATCAGTTTATGCAACCACCCACCCCCTGAAACAAGATCCCCCAGCCTGGCTGTTTTGACACTGAGCTCCTTTGACCCTGAGCATGCATTTCTGATTTGGGGCTAAACATGGCCTGAGCTCCCTCAGAGAGTCCCGGACAAAGCCCGGCCTCCCTATGAGGAAAAAAGTCAGAGAAGTGCAATTATCTAGGACTTTAATATCTCATTTCCACTATGATCTGTTACCTTTTAGGCACTGGAAAGAGTTTCAGCAAAGGACTTCTAACGTTTCTTTTGTATAGCATGAATAAAGAATCCTTCCAAAGAACCTCACTCTTTACCTAGCCTTGTCTAGTCTTGACCCATTCTTGCTTCCATCAGTTTCAAGTACAGGAAAGCTAAAAGCTAAATGTTTGGGTTTGCTTATATTTTTAACCTGTTATTTGCATTTCCATCTTCTACTCCTCACAAAATCTTCCACAAATAAGTTTTAACTCTATGAGGTATATTTTGTAATCAACTCTAAATATGTATAGTGGTTAAAACGATTTAGTGCTGCCCACCATTCTTTTCTAAAACTAGGAGTATATTTTACACACCCCTTCACAGCATGTTCCTACTACTTAAAAACATATGGTAATCTCTTAAGACAGGTAGTGTAGATCTAAAGCAGTCTTTACTGGTATGCTATCCTCTATGACAGAATGTGACTACAACAAGTTAATTCTTCTATTTCTAGATATTAATAGAGTTTTCAGTGTTTTGCATCAGTAGGCATAGGACTTTAAACACAGGTATATTACAGGCATATTCTCTTTGAATCAACATTTCTTTTTCTTTAGGTTTATGGAAATTGATATTCTAGATTCAAAGGACATATTATCTCTTTACTTACTATTTACAAATGTTTTGTTATATTTGCAAATTATTTATAAGTTATTATTAGCATAAAGCTTAACTATAAATGCCTTCATAAATATTTGTATCGTAAGCCAAATGTTGAAAGTAGGATTGAGTTGCTTCTTTCCTATTCTGATGCAAAGCACTTGGTTTAGTTAAGTGATGTGAATATCTTTAGCAACCATTGTATGCTCATCTACAACTCCCAACATGTCCCTTTTCTGGCCAAATTGCATATTTTTATATTCTTCCTGGACTTCTTTTGATGATGATTTTCAGTGTAAATATGTCAAAAAGCAACTAACAGCATGGTAGATGGCATTTGGTGGAAGAAGTTAATTTGCTTATCAGAAGACTCTTGGGAAGGAAGAAGTAGACAGAAGGAGTTGTAAATAAGATAAAATTCCTCAAGGGAAAATTCCTCAGAATACACTTTCATCAACTAGGCCCCATGTCCTAATACTGCTAATAACACACCAAACTGTGGTTGTACCAATGTATTAGTTCATTGTCAAAGTCCAAATGTTCATCCTGTCATCTTCCAAAGTCCCCACCTATAGATCCTGTATACTGAAGCTACATCAAGCCTTTAACACTAGTGCTTTGGGTGGGGCAAGGGGGCATTTCAGACACAATTCAATAATTACTTAACTTTTTCAGTACTTGTTGTCTTTTTATAAATAGGACCTGTATGATGATCCACTCATAGTTTTGGCAAAATCTAAGTGACACAAAATGAGTGGAATACGTAATGCCAACAAACTACTCAAAAATTTTCTTTGACATGAAAAAATAGTTTGAGAGGGACATATAACACTATTAAAATTATTTTTTTTATTTATAGGTATCAGATTGAAGAAGATACAATACTAGTCATGTTAGTCATTATTTTCATCATGTTCTTGACCCAGAATCAAAGTCAAGGGGCAGGAGATTGTCACAGTAACATGTCCCTTTCTGCACAGTGGTCTCTCTGCAGTCTGCATCTATACTATGGGCTCCTGTGGATGCTTTACTGTTTCTACCATGGCACAAAATACTTTAAAAAGTAGAATATTTTATATATTATGATGCTTTTCAGGGTACATGCTTCAAGAATAACAGAAAAATAGTTTTCATGTGTATATTGTACATATAGCAAGAATAGGCATATACTTTATCCCTGGGTACATATAGCTGTAAATTAAACCTATGTCATCACAAACATGGTGTTAGTAGTTGCTCACTCACAGTGAATACTGTTCACTTTGTTATATCCAAACTGGTGCTCTTTGTATTTTCTTTCTGCACTCTGTATCCATCAATATTGCGCTATAGGACTGTCTTGTTGTCAATGAAAGAACTTTGAATTAAATTTGAATTTTAAAAATGGATACAACTTTGACTGATGCTTCCACATTTCCAATCCTTTTAAGTTTGTCACAAAATTAATGAATTTGATCTTTTTTTTTTTTTTTTAAATACTGTCTTGGAAATGATCAATTTTCTGACTAGGGAGGACACTGCATTTTGTCTTAAAATAGTGTGTAAACTTCCATGGCTCAGTGACACTGCTTGGTGATGCTTTATATAGACAGAGTCAAACTGAAAAAGTGAAGAATGGATTGCTTATCTTGAATCAGATTTCCGTTGTTAAACATTTTCTTTTTCTGACTGCACTATCTTTTTGCTGTTTTTGAAGCTTGATGGGAAATTGTAATAATAACATCATGAATAGTGGTACATCTGTATATTTAAATTTGTATGTTTTCTCTGACCAATAATGCTAATGACTCACATTTGTAAACTTGGAGTATAATATCACAGAATGGTGACAATGAAGCATGTGATCCAAAGCACAAAATAAATGGTATGGAACTGAGAAGAAAATGGGTTTTAAGCCAGTGGAACATGATTTCTGCAGATCTTGTATTACCTGTCAAAGTGTTTAGATATGTTAACGTTAGAAACAACTTAGTGAACTTGCTGTAAAAAATAGTTATACTTGTAATTGAAAGAAGTTTTTTTCTACATTAAAAAAAACCTACCATCTATTCATCCCAACATGGCAAGTCTCCTCAGGATTGAGTGCATCCTCTACTAAGGAGGGCTGGCAGCAAAAGCATGCAAGAACATCTTTGTCAGAGATACCCCCTGCTCCCCTTCCTAGTGCACCCATGTGAAGACCAAGCTGCCTATCAGGTAAATATGTGTAGGAGGCTTAGGTCCAAGCCATGCATGGTCCTTGGTTGGTGTTTCAGTCTCTGCTAGCCCACTGGGCCCAGTTTAGTTAACTCTGTTGGTCTTCTTCTGGAGTTCCTATTCACTCCAGGTCCCTCTACCCCTCCTCCCACTCTTCCACAAGTCTCTCTGTGCTCTGCCCAATGTTTGGCTGCACGCCTCAACATTTGTTTCAATCCTTTGTTGGGTGAGGCCTCTCAAAGGACAGCTATGCTAGCTTAACAGAGTGTCATTAATGGGGTTAATGTCAGGGGTTGGCTCTCTCCCATGGTGTGTCCAGGCATTAGTTGGACATTCCATCAATCTCTGCCCTTTCTTTATCCTTGTACGTTTTGTAGGCAGGGTACCTTTTCTGAGGCGTAGGAGAGGAAGGATATGGGAAAGAGGGAGGGAGGCTGGGACCTGGAGGAGAGGTGAAAGGGGGCTATGATTGAGATGTAAAGTGAATAAACACATAATAAATAAATAAATAAATAAATTTGAAAAGGTCTCCATTCTACCATCTGATACTCTGATAGCATACAGACCATAACTGCATCTGGGGAAAATGCCTCATGGTAACTCAATAGGAGGAATGATCTCTGTGGAAAATACTGCCAACAATCCAATTACAATAAATAATTAGAAAACTGATTCATGGCTGTTACCGTTTATAAATTCTTTTCTATTTCAGTGAAATTGGGGCTTGTTTTTTAATAGCATCCTTGATAGTATATATTTACTCTATTCTCTATAATATATATTTACTATATATATATGTATATATATATATATATATATATGTACTGAGAAATCACTAAAAGAAAAGAACAAAATTAAAGTTCATGTGTAAAGCTACACATAACAAAAATAATATACATGTGTGTATATATGTATATAACCACACACATACATGTGTGTATATAAACACCAAGAAATGTTTTAAATGCCATAATTTGTCTGAGTGATGTGATTAATGGCTCTTATTCCTTGTATGATAAATTAGGATTGCACAAAACCCTTAGCTCCTCACTATCATCTGCCGATAACTACATAGACATTTTTCCTGTACTAGTGAAAACATTTATTATATTCTCCATCTATAAATAACCCAGTTGTTTTAGCCCCTCTTCTGTCCCTTGTCCACAGTCGTTTCTGTGGCATTTATTGTTTCTTCCAAGGACAGCATCATTTGTTTGGTGTATTCATATTCTTTCTTTTCTTTCCTGACATATCGATCAAAGAAATACTTCATTTCTTTCTGTGTGTGTGTGTGCGTGTTATGATTTCTATCAGTGACTCTACTTTGAAGCCCACCTACTCATGTCTGCATGAGGAACTCCATTACCATTTCAGTTGCTTCCTGGGTGTTTTTGTTGTTGCTCAGAACAACTTTGTTTTCTTACTAAGCTCTGAATTGATTTACTTGTGCGGATAAAAAGGGCCTGTCAGTCTTAAAATGTCACTTTTAATTGATAAAAGTGACAAGAAGTACAGCTTATTCCAGCTGGCAGCAGACTTCTTAATAACAAGACACCCAGTGTGATTCTACAACAGTAGTCCTCAGGATAGATGCACCGAATGGAAAAGAGAAGGCAAACGCCCTCCCCAATGCAATTAACTCCCAAGTTTCTCATTTCATATTCCAAATCTATCGATCTGTTTTAAGTCATTCCTCGGAGCTCCTCTGGATTGTCAGACCATTACAGCACCAGCTACAAAGTGAGAAAGGTCAGAGGTAGAGGAGAAATGCTTCCTCCTTCCAAGATGGATGCTTACCAGTTCGTTTTCTTTATTTTTCTTTTATAATTTTTTTTTTTTTTTGGTAAAACCTACATTTGTTTCCCTACTTGTTGTTTGCCATTGAATGAGGAGAGTTCTTCCTGAGACTAGACATTTGATAGTGGGGAGGGGGAGGAGACATGCGTTAAGGGCAAAGAGAAATCTCTCCAGACACTGATATGCCTCTTGCTCGGTGTCTTGTCATTACTCTGTTGTTATCAGCAAATTAGGCTCTGCTGTTTTTCATTATTATGGTTGTTTTGTTGGAGATTACTTCTTCTTACACTTATTATTTTGCTGAAGGGACATAGTAACAAACGGCTTTCTTAATACTTGCCATTTTATCCACAGGTTAGTGCAGTTCAGTAGGAAAGCCTCTTTATGCAACCAAAGGCAGTTGATACAGAAGCACACAGATGGTCAAAGAGCAATGAGAAGTGCTCAGCCATAGCTGGGACACCTATATCCCTCTCCCTCCCCCAAGGCTCAGAGAACATCACAGAAAAGAGGACCAGGAGATTGTAAGAGCCAGAGGTCAGAGTGCACTGACTCAGAATACCTCCGGAAATGATAGGGTGGTTAACTTCATGAGCACACAGAGACAGTGCTTGCTTGTTCAAGACCTGCACATGACCAAGCCATTTTGTCAGCACTGTAGCATGGATGAGAGTGTTCTTAAGTCCCCACTCCTAACTATGTAGTTTTGGCAAGCAATGGCTGCAGGAGAAAGAGTCAGTTTTCTGCTCAGTGTGGTCCATGTTCCAATGCATTACCCTATACTCTTGCAGATATGGGAAGAATTAATTGGACTTACTGGGTTATGATGATGGTGATAAGCAATGATGAAGTCAGAAGGATGATGGAGAGGTCAGGAAGAGGTAGAAGAAGGGAGGAGTTAAGGATGAGCTAATTACATTGTATTCATGTATAGAACTTCCAAAATCATCATCATCTGCTGCTGCTGCTGCTGCTGCTGCTGCTGCTGCTACTACTACTACTACTACTACTAATAATAATAATAACAAAGTAATAAAATTACTTCTAATTGTGATTTTCCTCTGCCTGTTTAATGCTTATAAATGTCCAGTGTGACCTCCATGGCATTTAGTGTGATTTTACAACAAGCAGAAAAATCTGATAGTAGCCTTTATGTCCTGATCTGGTTGAAGATAAAGTATATTTATTCAGCTCATTATGGATTGTATCTCAGGCACTGCCAACTCCTGTTCTAGGAGTTCATCAGGGCAGCTCCAGCCTTGGCACTGGAAAGTGGGCACCGCACCACAGATGATTTATGTGCAGCATGTCCAGGATAAAGGCAACTTTGTCTCTTCAAAGGTCTAACTCTTTCCTGTTTCTTATCCACACCATCCCTACCACTTGCATTTTTTTTTCAAGAAAAAGTACAAGATATCCCATTTTCACCCCTAAAATTAAAATATTTTCTGGTCTCTGAACTGAAAATACGTGCACAGGAGTATCTAGCTAAGATCCTAAAAGTAGAAATTCATGTATACTTAATAGCCACAGTAGTCAAAAGGTGTTTTAGATTTTCTACTTGATATTAGATACTCTATTACAAATCTGCTGTGTGTATACACATATGCAGACATCCCCCAATATAAATAAAGAATACTTTCAAACACAGTAGGAAAATAGAAAAAAGGGGTAATATTAACTTTCTGTGCAGCTGAGTGATATTTTTATGCATAATCATGTAAATTAGCCACAAGAGTTATATCTAGCAGATAATAACAAGATTTCAAATTGTTTATTCTTAAACATATTAACTGTTTAAAACCCTTTTCCACCATAAACAGTGTTGTAATTAAACATTTGTCTTATACTCAGAAGCTTGAGACAATGAATTTTGTGTGGCATGGTTTGGCTGGACTGGCACTACAGGATGACGCTATACATGACTACAGACCTACAATAGTGAGTTAATTCTGCTACCACTAGTGCAACAAATTAAAAGGTAGCACTCTGAAGAGTCAGAGACATGCCCATATCAGTGGAGACTATCTCTAATATTTCTTACAGAATCCTTTGTCTTTCCCAGAGGAGGAGAAAAAGAGATATGAAGATTCTCATGAGAGCCCTTATTCTCATGTTTGTGAAAATTCAAAAGATTTTATATATTTTAAAGTAAGATCTCCAAGATCTGAGATGATTAGGCGAAAGAGGAAATCCTACTGAGTTCGTTGATAAACAGTGCTATTGCAGAGGTGGATAGTGGTCCAGCAAGCACCAGTTCTCCTAGTCCATAGTGTAGAACTGCTGCTGGCAAACCAGTGTAGCAAGGAGCTCTTCATGCCTAGGTGTGCCATGTGTCTCCCTCACTGTAAGTGTCAAATTACTTTAGCGAACTGTTGTATGCTACTTCAGATATAATGTCTAGGAAGAAGTTGTGATTTCTGTATGTTTTGTCTCCTCTGTCTGACAGACAGGTACCTATCTATGAGCAAAGTAACTTTCAAAACTAAGTGTCAAGTAGAAGTGAAACTTCCACAAACCGTAGCCTTAAATAATTGTGGAAACAGTTTTCTCTCAATGCACTGAAATTCTGGGGCTATTGATTATATAGTTGATTCTTTTAAGAGATGAAGATAATGTATCACGCAAGATTAACAGGGTGAAAAGTAAGAACCAACATCTCAAAGTTTTTCTCTGATCCTCATACTTACATCATAGTTTGCACATGTACATGTGCATGAGCACACACACACACACACACGCACACGCACACGCACACACACACGTACACACGCACACGCACACACACACGCACACACACACGCGCATGCACGCATGCACACACACACACGCACACGCACACACACACACGCGTGCACACACACATGCACACACACACACACACGCACACACACACACACGCACACAGATTTTAAGCAAGTGCTCTTCATGTTATTCCCATATATATACATACTTGGACGAGAAAGACTTCTAAGGATTTCTTAAGAGAACTTAAGGGAGCAGGGACTCTAAGTCACCTCTGAAGGGAAGCCCACCAAAGACAGATGCAAATTATAAGCTTTGTTATAGCTAATTTAAGAATAAAAGTGTTTAAAGGCTATGACTCTGAGGTTTCATGGTGTGACTGTTGTAGCTGCTCAAGGAAATATCCTGAAACACAGTCACTAATAAAGTTGTAACTTGTACAGCATGGGAGAGGATGTCAAGTACACACGGAATAGCAGAAAGACTCCATCCCTTGCTTGGTTTTAGAAGCTTATTGATTTCAGTAAGAACAGGTTTATACTCCAAAGACTGAAAGGAGAATCACCGCACTGCTCTTCAGTTCTTTTCACATTGTTGTCAAGCAGGGTAACCATATTGCATTTGAAAAGCCCGTGAATGGAGTCAGGGAAAGTGTCTGGCATGAACATTAACAGCACAATCACTCACTGGAATGGTTCCCTTGGCATCCCTATCTAGTGGGTATCAAGATGAACTGCACCCCATTTCCTGGTATTTATATGCAATTTAGCCCACAGAAATACTTATTTTTAATACAATAATTATGCAACACCCACAGGAGGGCTCGTATCCACTATGAGAGCTGAAGGATATAAGTATAAGGGACGAGTGTGTTAATTAGTTTGTCCCTTTGGTAGACTGTTTGCTCATAGTCTGTGACCACAAGGTAAGTCTTCCGTGAGAGCTCCAGGGAAGATCTGCTGCTCTCAATCCTTTTAGAACAGAAATATTTTGTAATGTTTAAATGTGGATGTACATGCATGGAGTCCAGTCACTGTTATGAACCTGTGGGGGGGGGGGGCGACAGAAATCACAGCGACAGTTGCGGGGTTAAAATTTTGCCGGAAAACAAAATGGCATGCTTGTGTTTGTGAGTTGCTAAAGTCAGTTTTCCTAAACATGTAGGTAATTCTTTAGGACAGTTGGAGAATGTGATTGTCTTTAAGAAGCCTGATATAGACAGATAGAACCAGAGAGCTCAGCCACTGAAAACTAGATAGACTTTAAAATTTGGGCATATCAAATTATCCTGTCTGTAGTTTCTTACCATACAGTTCTGAGAGTTAGTCATTTGCACTTATTACAGGAGACTGTAATTTCCATTAGTTTTATGTTAAAGCACTCATTTTCTTTAAGATCTTACTTAGTGTTAGGCATAATTATCCTCCCTCATTGTACTATATAATACCTGCTGAAGTTAAAGGTAAAATATTTATAAATGGATGCATCTTATTGGCTCACGGCAGAGGTAGATGTTTATCCTCCACTTTGGTCAGTGTCAAAGAGTATGTTGTCATGGTAACAGCAGAGCGATAAATGATAGCACTTCTCACTTGTGCAAGATTTCAGCTACTTGTTGGAGTCCTGTCTTCTAAAACTTCATTCGCCAAGTGAAAATTCATGGGCAACAGAATACAACAATCATACAACTGAAGCCATGGATAGCATAAAACAGATTACACACACACACACACACACACACACACACACACACACACACACACTCACACACACACACACGACTTCCAAAACTCTCCTCCAGTAATGACATTAGACTGGAAGCATAGGCTCTCCTAACACTCCACATCTGAGGATAGAGGAACTGAAAACCTAACTAAATTTCAGTCTCCAAATAGTCAATATACAGTCACGGAACAGAAAAGATATAATCTAGTGAGTAGCACAGTTGAGATGAGGTATGAATACACGTTTTTGTTTGTTTGCCTTTGTCCGTGATGATTTTGGTGCTCAGTGGTAAAGTAGTAGGTTCGTCTACACTTGGATTGGGCCCATTTCAGCTCTAGGGAATAGTTCCTCCACCCATTGTCTGTTTGCTGTGCAGTGGAGCTCAGCGTCATCATTCTGAAGGCCTCTCTCTTCCCTTATACCTTCTGCAGCCATTTCTAAAAGTACCCCTTGAGGAATATATCTGTTTTTACAGGTTTTTCCCCCAGCTTTTTACCTTTGGACAGGGGTTAACCTATTGATCTCAACTCTTTTTAATTTAGCTGGCAATCACGTTTATAAATATAAGTTTCTATGATGCACATACATTTGATTTCAGTCAGTACACACAATAATTTTTTTTCAACCTAGCCATTTTTGGGCCGTATTTCATGGTTAAATCGGCATACAAAACAGTCTGTGACTGCTGCTCAAACATCTAGACACTGAGACTGGCTGATCAACCTTTGACAAGGCCTCCTAGAGGACTGGGAAACCAGGGTAGGTCTCGCCAGTTTTTGATTAGGCTAAATTCAGTTCCCAGGGAGTACCCCCCGCCCCTCCATCTACTCCTTGTTTGCTATGTTTTATTTGAAGGTTTTCCATTTGAAGTGTTGTCTGTAATTGTCCTGTAGGAATTTAAACTATGACACATTGCATATAAGAGCATTTGATTACATTTTCATTGCTCCTAGTAAAATTTTAAACTGTTATTGATTGAGAATCTCACTGACTCGTCTTATAATTGTCTCCGGATTTTCCATTTTGCTTTTGTTTATTATTGAAAGTGTAAACTTAGGATTTCTGCCCGAATTATAGAGTAGATTTATTTCCCCCTATCCCTTTAGGTAAATACAGACAAAGGCTCTGGATATACTATGAGAGAATTTCAAATATTAGAAGGCTTTAAGTCCAAGCAAAGACTGATTGGATAGGGATCCTAGGGCCTCAAGAATTGCGCAGCAGTGCACCTAGGTTTTCTTTCCATTTTATTTATTGTGTGACTGCTAGAGAGGTCAGCGGAGCAAGCCTGCCAACAACTTCGGGCAATAGTCTTAAAACAAAAGCAAAAAACCAAACCAAAACAAAACAAAAAGCCTGCTCTCTTTTGCCAAGGGACCAAATATCACAACTTACCAAAACAGAAAAATCTTTACATAATAATCACTTTACTGATTTTAAATTTAACAGAGAAAATAAAAATGCTTCACTTTTCCCCCTCATAGTAAAGGCTGATTAAAACCTGGCCTCCTTTTTTCCCCATGCTGCAACAAAGAACTCTTTTTCTTTCTTTTCTTTTTTTTTTCCTTCCTTCCTTTTGTTTTTGTTTTTTGGTGACAGGGTTTCTCTGTGTACCCTTGGCTGTCCTGGACTCACTTTGGAGACCAGACTGGCCTTGAACTCACAGACCCTCCTTCAAGTGCTGAGATTACAGGCATGCACCACTATGCCTGGAATGCAATGAAGTACTCTTACTGCCCATTTACCCCATGAAGCAATGCAGAGAAAGCCAAGTGTGCATCTATGGGAGTTCCAAGTGAGTAATAACAGGGTATATTTGTCTACATCAGTGTTTCCAGGGCCACCTAGTACCTTGTGTGCAGGCTGTGTTCACATCCTTATCTCAGTAATAAAGAATATGTGTCTCTCTCCCTTCTGGGGTCTGTAGGCAGCACTCCACAATCATTGCTTATCTCGTAAAAAGTCAGTGGTGCTCAGTTGGGGACAGCATGGTGGCACAGCTGTATTCACAGGCTGTGGGATGTTAGTGGGGTCAACCTGAACTCATACACTCCTTCAATAACACTGAGGGTTCTAGCCAGAATCAATAGAGGGCTGGTGGGGATGATAGCCTCCTGCTCTACATGGGTGTATAGAGATAATACGTTTGTATAGGTTGTATAGAGGTAATAATACCTTTGTATGCATTGTACAGAGGTAATACCATTGTATAGGTTGTATAGAGGTAATACATTTTCACTGTCTAGAATGGCACCAGTGCTTAGAGAGAATATTTAAATTAAGATCTAAAATCTGATAATACCCAAAACTTCAGAATTTCAATAAAAAGTTACTTGTCCAAAACATGGGAAGATTTCAAACTGATGACCAATAGCACACAAACCAAGATGAAATAAACATTAAAGATGCGCCACAAAAATTACAAAACAAAGACAAAATGTTTTCGTGATCAATTATGAGATACATTATGAGGATAAGCAGGAAGGCTCAGCAGAAAAATGAAAAGCAAAACTCCAGTGCAAGTTTTAGAACTGAGAAATAGAATAATTGGAGTGAACTCCATGGGCGCAAACAGGAAAGCTCCCATGAACTTGGAAAGTGGAGCAGTGGGCTTTGGGAACTTGAGCAGTATTGAGAAACGAACAGTGCTTGCAGAGACCAGAGATACTGAATTCAAGTATTCACATTTGTGTCATGAGAATTTCAGAAAGAGGTTAGAAAGGATGTGAGGTCAAAAAGCACTGGAGAAGTATGACTTTAAAAAGGCACGAAAGTCGAGGGAGTGCTGCAGAGACTGATGCACCACCCAAGGACCAGGCATGGTGAGGGCCTGGTCCCTCTGCTCAGATGTAGTAGATAGGCAGCTCAGTCTCCTTGTGGGTCCCATAATATAGAGAGTAGGGACTACTTCTGGCATGGACTCTGGCTCCCACACATTGATCGCAGGGGTGGCCTTACCAGGCCACAGAGGAAGAGGATACAGGCAGTCCAGATGAGACTTAATAGGCTGGAGTCAGATGGTAAGGGAGGAGGGCTCTGCTCAGCTTTCTGAGGGTAGGGGAGAGAGGGAGAGATTACAAGGGGTGAGAGGGTGTGAGGGAGGAAAGGTAGGATCAGGATCCCAAGGCAACACAGGAGTAGCTACAATTGGGATGTAAAGTGAACAATTTTTGTTTAAAGGCACGAAAGTAATCTGGTACAAACCTACATTATAAGAAGCTGATGAAATTAAACATATTTACAGTTATAATTACTTTATATAGCAGTTAGTCTCAAATCCATCAAGTCATGTAAAAACTTACATTCTGACTTAAAAAAAAAAAAAAGAAATGGAGCTACATACTGTGTTTATAAACTAGAAGTCTCAGCTTTCTAGATATATTTCCCAAAATGGCTTATAAACTTGATGCAATTCCTAGTACAATTTAACAAGATTTTTATGACAATGTGGAGAAATGAAAAAAAAAAATACCCAAAACAAAACTAGGGCAGATAAAACAATTTTGAAAGAGAATACTTAAGAGAAATGAGTTCATGTAATTTAACCACTCGCTAGCCACTGCGGCAAAAGTGTTTGATTTTGAGAGAGAGAATAGGTGCATTTAACAGAACACAAAGCAAGGGGCAACAAAACCACAGCTAGGGCTTATGATTTTTATCCAAGGTCAAAGGGAATTCAATGGGATGTAGTCTAATAAAGTGAACTATGCTGCAGGACTTCAATACCCGTAGACTAATAAGAACATATTGACTTAACTTTAACCTTCAAATAAGAAGTAGAAACATATCTCATGTTTAATAGTAGATGCAAGGTCTTCTTTGCAATTTTAACTTTTCAGTATTTTGAGATGTCACATACAAACGAATGTAATTTGAAAACTTCAGCAATTTGTGAATGTTGGAAACATTCAAAATCCATGTCCTTATCAACTTTTGTCATTATGACCTTTATGATCATAGTCTTTTTGCTGGCTGCAAGGCGACATTTCATTTCTGTTTTAATTTGCATCTGCCCAGTGATTGGAGATGTTAAAGATTCTCATATTTTTTGGTAATTTGTGTGCCTTCTTTTGTAACTATCTAGTCAAGTCTTTTACTGTTGTAGTAGGTCTGTTTGTTACTGAGTCCCAGCGAAGACCTCCCTGTGTCAGTTGTTTATCCAGTTGCTGTGATAAAATATCCCAATGCAAGCAGCACAGGAGGAACAGTCTCTTTCAGATCACAGTTTGAGGTTATGATCCTTTCTCCTTTTTAATGCTTCCAGGATCTTAGCCCACAAAATGGTGACACCCATAGTGGATCCGTGTTCCCGCTCTACTAACTTAATTGAGATAATTCCCACAGACATGCCCAGATGATTCTAGAGCTCATTAAGTTGACAATTGATATTAACCATCACAGTCCCTTAGTTAAGAAATAATTTGCAAATATTTGGGGTGGGGAATTGCCTCTTGATCCTATTAATATAATCCAATAATATCAGAAATAGGTCTATACCTAAGGAAATTTAAGTCAGGACACTAAAAAATATGCTTATATTCCCATGCTATTATATTACCATTGAAAATAACCAATATATCCAAGCAACTCAAATATGAATAGGTTGTTTTAAGATGGCATACATGAAAAATGAAATGATTTTTTTATCCTAAAAATATATTCTTCCACTTGTAACATCATAGAGAAAACTATGCCTATAGATACCAAGTTACAGTTTGATATGTTAAATAAATTTTGACATTCTACTGCTTACCATGGCAGCTGCAACTAGTTTATATTTCAGAATGGCCAAATAAAGGATTTTTAATGTTCCTAACACAATGATATGATAGACATCTAAGGTGTGAATATGTTGTTTGGCTTTATTTGATCATTTTATAATGTATACATGTATAAAATATCATGTTTTCCATAGATATGTGCAATTACTAAATGTTAATTAAAAGTAAAATAAAAATTACATGAAAAAACTATTAAACTTGTCTGAGAGAACATGAAGGAATATAATTAGGACCTACATCTTCCTGCCTGAAGAGTTCACTGACATGACACCAATGTATTTATATTACACATGCTATCTTCATGCAGGATAATTAAAGTGACCTCTCATCTCATCAAATAAACATGTGAACCTAGACATCAGAGATAATATCTGTTCTATAGCAAAATAAAGCAATCATAGGTGAAATCAACTAACTTAAATTAATTGAATGTTTCGATATAACTCTTAGAGGCTTTTTAATGTTCATGACATAAGGGAATACTAAATGTCAAGGTGATGGACATGTTAGTTGTCCTTATCTGATTCTTACATTGTATCCAGATATCAAGAGATCTCCTATATCCAAAAATATATGCAGTTACCATGTGTCATTTTAAAATAACAAATATTTACAATAATAGATTAGGCCTTCAATGTAAAACTACATCTGTAAAAGTACTAGAAGCAAATATAGAGCAAATGCTTAGGAAATTAATCTTGTCAATGTTTCTTGAAGCAGCTTCAATAACCTAGGTAAGAAAAGAAAAATGAGGAAATGGGATGGCTTCCAAGTTAAGCACTTTGATATAGTCTAAGATACAATATGAAAAGTCCCCTGGCTCTGGGGAACATTTCCTTCTGTTGGCACCCTCTCTTAAATACTGACGGCTTACACAGGTTTGTGTTTCCTATTATATGTAGGGCAGAATCAAAGGGTGATGTTTTGTGGCTTAGCCCTGCTCAGCTGCCTTTAAGAAAGCACAGAGGCAGTAAGACAACCAAAGCTTTCTGTGGAGTTTCCCGAGTCTACTGAATGGAGCACAGACTTTATATTTCACTACAGTGGCTACACTGTCATTTCATAACTCCTTTACCCATTAGCTTGCCCTAGGACTCGAAACCCACAAACATTATTCCTATAACTGAAGTCAAAGATTAGTGCCAGGCTAGTGGCGTAGCTAAACCATCCAGACAAAGACCTTTGAGCCACAGTAGGGAACTATCTAAAGCCAGTTACTGATCAAGGCTGGTCAATGCAGAGGTGGGGCTGTGTGTCAAATGATCATTGTTGATATAGCATATAAAGTCATGAATCTTTTTTCCTGTCCAGCCTGGGGTGAAGAAACATGACATGGGATCCTTAAATACGTGTTTGTCACAGACTGGATATAATTGGCTAATAGTCATTCTTGTAGAGATCTTGTTTTCAGAAAATTGAGGCTTGCATACTAAATCCTATCTGCTATTTGCTTTTAGTTTTCTCTTGCAAATGTCAGCCACCTTCCCCACGTCTTTGTTATGTCTGTTTTCCCCAAGTCATGTCTGTCTCTTCTTGAAATTTGTTGTACTTTTCTTTCTTTTTATTCATCATATTAAAAAATATTTTGTAAGAAGAGAGAAACATATTCTGGTAATATTACTAATAACATCTCATTTTTGAGTGTATTAATATGTAAAGTGGACAGCTTCATGGTATTTGCAAAGCATTTTTATTGTCTATGATTTCAAAAGCTCAAAAGTGACATAAATGTAAAAAATTGGAATTATAATTTGTTGTACGTCTAGAAGTCAGTCTTGGGAAAGTTCTCTCTTGAAAACAGGGAGGACGTAGAAAGTTCAAATCATTGGTCATTCATTCACCTGTGACTGCCAGACTCTCCCTTACCTTCCCCAGCTTTTGGCCCTGACTCCTTACTACTGTTGATAGAAAGTTCTAGAATCTACGGAGGGGCTTACTAAGGTGAGATATCTGTCTTCAGTGGTTGTCAGGGAGAGATCTTGCTTACTAGATGGGACAGATGTCAGATGATAACACCTCATACAGGAATTGTTGCTGTTCTCCTGGCGTGGTCATCAAGCACACAGCCTAGGGCTCTGAAACTGTCACTGTGAATAAATTGGTGCCTAGAAAGGTAATGGGAGGCCCCTGTGCTCTCTTTCCCTTTCTGAGTCCTGCACCTCTGTCATGATACATTCCTCCATTGTGGAAATACTTCCTTCCAATGCAGAATATCGAGAGTGACTCTCGCATTGTATGTGCTGAAATATTTGTTTCTTTAGCCTGTGTCGTTTTGACCTAATTTCAGGTATATGCACATGGCACATTCAAACCCATAACTGATCTGTACAAAAGTATTTCTTAAAAGCCGAGCTCAATCTCGTGACCTCTTGTTGTAACGCCTAAGAATTGGATTTAGGAGCTCAGGCACACCCTCTCCCACTGATCTCTTCTTGCCCTGGATTGCTCCTGTTAAGCCAAGATTGGCTGTGCGCTGCCTTGAAGTTTTCTCATGCACATCCTCACTTTACTGCTTCATCCTGTCTCTCATTTTTAGATACTGTCTTTCCGGTTTCTTTGTTAATGAGTTTATTTTTCTGCCAGCCTTTTGTCTTTCATCACAGAAAGAAAGAATTTGTGAGGAGAGAGAGAGAGAGAAAGAAAGAGAGAGAGGGAGAGAGACAGAGAGAGAAATATTTTTGTTTCACAATGCACTGCAAAAAACAAAATCTCCTAGTTCCTGCTGGCCTTGGCAGAGCCTCACTATGATAAGCAGGGGCTTAGAGAGGAGAGTGGCTCTAAAATGTAAAGAAAAATGTGGCCATAGAAAAGGTCAACACATCATCACCGAACGCTGTTACAGGAAAATATCAATGCAGTGGCTTAAACTACAGAGCGTTACTTTCCAGGGGTTTGGGAGATACCTCATCTTGTATTCTGAGCATGAAGACAAGGTATGAATTTGCAGCATCCATAGCCTTCACAGTGGTTGCCAGCCACTGTAAGCCCATCCTTGGGAACTGGAGACAGGTAGATCCCAGGAGCATGCTGGTTAGTCAGCATAGCTAAAACAATACGTTTCCACATCAGTAAGAGATGTTGTCTCAAGGGAAGAAGGCAGAGAGACACAGCAAGACATTTGATTTCATCCTCCGACCTTTGCATGTGCATGTGCAGGCACTCACACTAAACACTCATGTGCATACTTCATATTTCACACACACACACACACACACACACACACACACACACACACACACACACACACACCTTCAAAGTGGATCATCAAGCTAAATGCAAGAAGAAACATTTAAAAAATGCATCTACAGTTCTGGAGGCTTGATCTTCAAAGTCAAGCTTGTTTTTCCTGATATTGCTTTGGCCCATAGATGGCTTCTTTATCCCTGTGTTGTCACAAGGTCACCTTTAGCATGTCATATTGGATGTACTTATCAGATTGAACTAGGACCGGGTCAAATGGCTTCATTTAATTGTAATTAGCACTTTAAGCAAGATTTCCAAAATAAGTCACATTTTAGGCTATCTAGGGCTTGTACTTCACACATGAATTTGGAGTGACACAAAGAAGAATTTAATAAGGACCAATTTGTGTTTTACATGTAAAACATGTTACTTGTCCCTACAACACATTGATGAAGCCACATACACATGTGGTTCTGATGTCATCTTGGAATTTTGGGCTTTCAAACATTAGCAAACATTGGTGGAAGGGAGACAGCACCATGGTTGTGTGTGCAGATTTGTTTAATTCCCTAAGAGTTACAATTATATCTAGAGCCCATGATTAAGCAGAACAGCACTGGCAAAATGTGTCTCTAGATGATTTTGGAATACAACTGTGAAGATTGACTTGGCACCATGTAATCCCACAGTATAGATATTGGCTCCCCAGCAGGCAAATGCATGTCCTGGAGGGAAGGGAAGGGGTAGAGGACATATTTCTATGTTAGGCAGGTTCTTTCCTGTGGAGAATTCTAAGAACTTGGAAGAGAATAGGCGGTGGCTTTTGGCAAGATGGGAATTCTCCCTTCAAACCAATAGCATTCCTGGAGGTTGTCCTGAGTGTGGGCTGCATTTAACACCAGGGAATCTTGCTATGCATTGAACAGTGAGCCCAACCCTCATTTAAAAATTTGCCAGTCTTCCACTGTCTCTTTGCCAACCACCACTCTGGCCCACAGAAATAACACAATCTTGATGCTTTTCCTGAAGCATAGACTCATTTATAAAGGCTTGAAAGTGGAAGTTGGTGGTGGAGAATTTAATGCTCATAGTCACGTATGTTCTCTCGTGTTAGACTGTGTTTAATGAGCCCTTGAAAAGTCAAGGGGAGAGGGGGCAGTGCTCTGAAGAATAGTTTGGGCATGTAGCATGAGAAATGCTCAAATCCTTTTCTGTTACATTTGGATCATTTAGCCTTAAAATGGCAGTGGTTTTAAAGACCATCAGCATTCTGCAATGCTATAACTAGGAAGAGACATATACATATGTGTACCTGCCTGCATACATGCATTTTTGTTGTTTGTTTAGTAGAAAACACTGACACTTAGACTTTATCCCAAACTTTTCTTTTTTAAAAAATTATTTATTATTTATACAGTGCTCTGCCTGCATGTAGGCCTGCAGGCCAGAAGAGGGCATTAGATGACATTATAGATGGTTGTGAGCCACCATGTGGTTGCTGGGAATTGAACTCAAGACCTCTGGAAGAGAAGTCAGTGCTCTGAACCTCTGAACCATCTCTACATCCCTAATCCCAAGAATTTCACACCAGAATTCCTTACAATGTTTCCTGGGCATTAGTAAACTAAGTAGCTGGAGAAGGTGAGCAGGGGCACATCAGTTTGTCAAGACACTTAGAAAAAGGCTGTTGGGCATGCCATGAAATGCAATATAACAATTTGCTGGCGGCATTAGACATGTCACCTCACATGCAGCTGAAGACTGCAAATTCTTAAAATGACAGGTAAATTATGGTACAGTGCAGAAAACAATATTGGTTGACGATTTATGGTTTGCAGGTAGCTTAATGAACTGATAATTGTTTGACATGGTGGACTCATTTTGGCCGGTCATTCCCAAAGTGAGTGTACATCTCGTGCCATAAACTTCTGTTTAGAAGGTTTGAGCCAATTCTGAGGTTTACATTTTTAAAAATTCCCAGGGAATCATAGGTTGCTGGTTGGGAACTATTCTTAGAGAGATGCTGCTTTAAGAAAACACAGGTCAGGTGTGGTGATGCATGCCTGTAATCCTAGAATTTGGGAGGCAGGGGCAAGTGGATCTCTGTGAGTTCCAGGACAGCCTTGTCTACAAAGTGAGTCCAGGACAGCCAAGGCTTCACAGAGAGACTGTGTGAAAACAAAAACAAAAACAAAACAAACAAACAAAAAAATACTTAGGTGAGGAATGCCTTTCAACCACATTTCATTGTTAATTGACTCAGTGAGACTCATATCTAAAATTATTCTTTCTAGCAGTTACAGATTATTCCAATGGCACAGGCATATAAATACAGAGAATTGTGGGTTGAGGATTGACAGTCACCTGCAAACGGTGAAGGGAGAAAGTTTCTAATTGTATTGTTAAATATATGTGAAGTTTGTTAGGCTTTCTACTTCTCTTTTGAACTTCTGTTGGCTTTTGTAATTGTTTAGTAGTTTATACATTTAATGTTGGTGAGCCACTTGATTATGGTTGACTGTATTATCTCATTTTTAATTGTTTTGTCTCCAGTCACTTTTCCTTTTTGATATGGAATTTTACTTATTCGTATATTGTCTCTTACTGTCATTGGCCTACTGTAGCAGAAGTCAAATGATTATTATTTCCATTGTGATTTTTATATACAAGTTGGATTTTTAAAAAAGTATCACAAATTTAGAGATTCTTTATTTTCTTCTTTATATATTATTTTCGTGCTGTGACTAAAATGCACTATTTAGTATCTGCTGTATTTAAAGAGACTTTCTATGGGGTCTCATAGTGAGTGTACATATATGTATATATATATTTGTGTGTGTATCCTTTACATACACATATGTGTATATATGTCCTGTACATATATACATATAATATATATGTCCTATGTGTACATACATATATATGTAAACACATACACCTTTATATATATTTAGGAAGAATGTGTATCCTCTAATTAGTAAACTAGCGTCTTGTGTGAGCATTTGATAACTCTGATGGTACTTTTACTTAATATAAAAAAGTATGCCCACCTCTTTTGCTATGTATTTTCAACTACTCCTTTAATTCTATTAATAATGTTCAAAATATATTTGAAGTTTCTAGTTTTCTTCTGCTAACTACAGTTTACTATGGTACCTGTAAACCGTAGATTGTCAACCAATATTATTTCTTACAGAGTGCCTAGATTTACCTGTCATTTTAAGACATTTGTACTCTGAAACTTCATGTGAGGTGACATTTTTATGCCTCCGGCAAATTGTCAGAGGATGCAGTTTGTTGGGCTTTTCCCATCATGCTCCACAGCTATTCTTCAAAATGCTGATGACTTGACAGTTCAGAATGTTCCTACTTTCTCTATCTCCAGGTAATAATGTAGATCCATATAAAAATAGAGTCTGTACTGGCTGGATTGTATATAAACCTGGCTATCAATTTTTTAGCACAGTAATTTCTTTTCTCCTGGAAAATTTAAGACTGGACCAACATGGCATGGCTACTGATACAATACAGCTACAATACGTGTTGTGTGAGACTCAAGACCCAAGTAGACCCATGTGCCCTGACATGTGAAAGTCCACTGTGAGGCCAGTCTTTCTAGAGAAAACAGCAAACTCAGAACCCTTGGGGGCACAAATTTTTGAAGGGATCTAATTTTGCATGCAATCCTTGATGGCTTCATTATAGCTAGAAACTCAAAGAATACCTGCCACCATTTAAGCTCCCAAAGTGAGCACCTCTGGTATTTCCAACTGCTGTAGTTTTATAAATTGGTTCTTTTGAGTAGCTATTATGATATAGAAACTGTGATAGCTCTAGGGAGAAAAAGAAATTAAATAATATATAGGGATCATTTGCTGTTGAAAATGAAAAGAAACGTCTCTCTTTTCTTTGATCGTTTATATCATAACCCTGTGCTGCCATCTTTTTGTATGTGTGTGTTTATGCCAAGTGTATATGAGTCTTTGAGAAAGCTACTAAGCCTCATGTCAACTTAAGGTTTCAAGAATATCTTTCTCAAGAACAGGGACCATCTCTTTGCAGCATAATCATTTGTGAACATAACAGTCACTATTGTTAAGAGGCAGGATCCTGACTTCTTTTTGTAGATTTCTGGAGTTAGGATCTCATTGGGTAGGTCATTCAAGCCTTGGTCTTATCATTCTCTTGCCTCCATTTTTCCAGTGCTGGAGCAACAGGCGAGCTCCACCAAATCTGTCTAGCTACTAAACTTTAATGGCCCAGGGTTCCAAATACACCTCTTGTCATAAGCATGTGAGCTTTATTTTTCCTTTAGCTAAAGCATCACAGATGGCCCCAATTGCCAGGCTAGTTTAGGCTGAACTCTTTAATAGATGTTGCTATTAACTTCTCTTATCCTGGAATATTGTTACCTTGAGGGTGCATGCACCATGGATTCTATCTGTTTGGCTGCTGAGGGGCATGGGGATCTCTTTTACTCCTTTCTATCACTTCATGGGTTGCCTCTGATGTGTATAGCATTATACCGCAAAGGTCTGTAATATTTCTGTTCAATATTTGTTCAAGGATTTCTGGATGGGTCTGTGGTTTCCTTTCATTCTCTGAGACAGGGTTTTGCCATATAGACCTGGATGGCCTCAAACTTGGAATCCGTCATCTCATTCTGCTTACAGGCACATGCAACACACTGAGCTGGAAGGTTTTAATTTGAGCATATTTTCGAACACATATTTTCTATATTTGTAGGTAATCCATAGTTTCTCACTCTGAAGATTTTCTTACCAGCGTGTTGGAAAGGTAGCTTGAGTTGAGAGGAATTAGCTTGCCAAACTTTATGCACTTTATAAATGCAGAACAGGATTTGAATGTAACACTCTCTGCTTCTACAGCCCTATTCATTTTGTTCTCAAACATTTATTGTAAATAGACATATCACTAGCTTACTTGCCTGTTCCCATACTGCATTCACAAACACTGCCTTGTTATTTTTGGAATGAAAATTGTCAGTGTTTGCTTGCTAGGTTCACTCAGTTGACTCAGGATCAGGTCTTAGAGAGAAGGCAAATTTCTTTGTGACTGAAACTCTAACTATGAGCCAACATTCCATAGCACTACATACATGGTAACAATGCACACTCTGGTTTCTGGAAGGACAGACTCACATCCCTTATTTAAAGCATTTTTACAGAATCCAATGCAATCATAAACAGCTGGAATATTACCTGTTAAATGGTTCTCTTTCCTTTTTATTGTCTTAGCAATATAAACAGATGCAAATGAACTGACTGGTATTTTTCCCTACCTTATAGTGCCTTAAGTTCTGCATTAAAATATCAGTATCCACTGGGAGACCTAAAAAATATCAAATATCATTCCCTGTCTAAAATTCCAGTGTAAAATGAATCCTACAGTTTATGAAGACATAAAATTCCCTAAGTTATATGCATTTGAATTAAATTATTATGTTAGTACTTTCATCTTTTATGTTCATTTTTATGTACTTTTCTCTCTGTGAGACAATTAAACCCTCTTTCCAAAAGCCTATGCCACTAGATCCATACAAATTCAGAATGCTGACATATTTATGTCTTTTTATAGCTTTCATTAATGTTCAAATGTTAAAACGCATTTTTAGTTTAATGGTTAAAATAAATTCATTTAATTTATTAGGCTGATAGAAATCACGTGAGATACCTGCTTCAGGTAGGTCTCCATGGGGTTTAGGCAAGAAGAAGTCTCTGTTAAGCAAAAAGGGATTTGCTGTTGTTGCCTTGGTGATTCACAATTTTTTTGTCTCTGCTAGATCCCTGGTTTAGGTGTTGGTGGAGGCTTTTGTAAATGTGCTGACTCTTACCACTGATAGCCTAATTTTTGCCACATCTGGGCCTATAGAGAGCCTTAATTGTGGTCAGTGGTTTTTACAATATACCTTAAATTGAGCTGAATAACCGAAGAAGCCTACCCTTCTTTTCAAGACTCTAAAGCAATTATTAAGAGACAGCTGTATCTACAGACCTTATAGTTACATTAACCCCGAACCTTCCAATCTTCATTTTGCTTTACTAACCAATGATTCACTTACCCCTGCCAGTCATACCAGGGTGTCAGTGGATCAAAGCAAAGCCAACCTATAATCCCACTGTCCTTTAAGGCAGAGATCTCACACGGGTCTTTGCTTTTATACTACCCTCTGAACTGAGGCATTGAGGATGGCAGAACTCTGTTCCTGGCTTTGAGGACTCCTAGAGCATATATGGAAGAGTTACCTGTGTCACCTCTGTAGTGCAACTTTCCTATTTGCAACTCTTCATAGTGTTCTCTGATCTTAAAACACCTTTTACTTACCTTCATTTTGGAGACAAAATATCCTGGAATTTGGGGGGTTCAGGGTTTTTTTTTTTTACAATCCTGGTTTAACATTTAAAAATATCTTTTAATGTTATGTTCTCACTCTTCATAGTTTCTGATGAGAATCCCATCATAGGCTGCTCTTTTTTCTTACCACTTTCAACACTTGTTGTTTATGCCAGAGTCAGTCGTGCACACCTGTAATCCCAGCACACAGGAAGGCAGAGGTGGACCTATCTATGTGAGTTCGAGGCCAGCCTGGTCTACAAAGTGAAAGCAGGATAGCTAAGGCTACATAGAGAAACCCTGTCTCAAAAAACCAATGGCCTCCCCCGAACCCTTGCTGCTTAGTGTTGCCTTCTATTGTTTCTACTGTGATAAATTCCACAGAATCTTTGATTTATTTCATTTCATGCTTTTCTAGTAGATTTAAAATATTTGCATTTGATCAAATTAAGAAATGTTTCAACTATTACATTTAAAAATATTTTCTTCCTGATTTTCTGCCCCCACCTTGCTGTGTTTCATTGCCATGAATATTAGGTAATCATATTTATCTGATTTAGTCATTTCCCTATTCTATGAATTGCCATTTCCCAATATTTTATTTCTCTGTTATTCACTTAGGATATTTTCATGTTTACTTGTTTATATTTATATTTAAAGGAAAACATTTCCTTTTTATTAATAGATGATAAGCATCAAAGGTAATATATAGTACTTCCATGCTGGTACCAACCTCTTGTTTATTTTTTCCCCCAAAACACATTCTATTTCTTTGGTTTTCTGTTTGTCTGTTTATTTGATGTTTTTATGGGTAAGTTTAGTGTGTACTGATGAGATTAGGATGTTTATCTGCAGGGATTTTGCATTCTGCTGCTTTTCCTTGATGAAGGTTATTTCCACCTTTCAGTAGATGATGCCTTGGGTGTGCTTATACTATGCGCTCCCTTGCTGGAGAGGTAGGCCTTGACTCAGTTTAGAATTTTATTTGTTGTCGCGCTCCCTTGCTGGAGAGGTAGGCCTTGACTCAGTTTAGAATTTTATTTGTTGTCGCGCTCCCTTGCTGGAGAGGTAGGCCTTGACTCAGTTTAGAATTTTATTTGTTGTCGCGCTCCCTTGCTGGAGAGGTAGGCCTTGACTCAGTTTAGAATTTTATTTGTTGTCGCGCTCCCTTGCTGGAGAGGTAGGCCTTGACTCAGTTTAGAATTTTATTTGTTGTCGCGCTCCCTTGCTGGAGAGGTAGGCCTTGACTCAGTTTAGAATTTTATTTGTTGTCACTGTCTGGTTCCTGTTATTTGGGTTTTCAAGAACAGAGTGTTGTACATTTCCTGTGCAAGCCCTTTTACCACAGTGGATACCAATCTCATTTAGTTCTAGGTTAAAAGCCAAAGTAGATGAGACCATCACTAAGAAGCATTCGCTCTTCAAATCCTCAAGGAAGTGTATGTTGCCTTTCTGCCAGAGTCATTCTTTTCTTTTCAACCTACAACACATTTAGATAGTTACTTAAAAAGACCTATCATTTTTATTTTTTTATGCTTATGAGTGTTTTGTCCACATGCATGTCTGGTGCCCATGAGAGCCAGAAACATTGTTAGACTCCTGGAGCTAGGGTTAGGGATGGTTGTTAGTTTCTATTTGGGCTCTGGGAACCAACCCAGTTCCTCTGCAAGGGCAGCCAGAGCCCTTTAGTGCTGCCGATCCATCTCTGTACACTCTAGATAGTTTCTTTCTAATAATATATTCAGGTATTATAGCTGCCATCTGCAGAAAGGTACATCTAATAGGCTAAATCTGTCCTATTTGGATGTGAAATAAATCTTCTCATGTAATTTGGGCTGTGGCTGTTAGCAGTGATCATCGATAGCTACCTTTTAGTTTTCTGTACGTAGAAGCCAGTATTCTCCAAGGGTAGATATAGGCTCTCAGCACACACTGTGATAACGCTCTACTGTGAATCCTAGTACTCTTCGAATAGCTAGCCTCAGATTTGGGCATATCTTCCCCAAGAACAAAAACTTATGTGTAGTATTTTCTTTAGCCACAGAGTAGTAGAATAATAGCCATTAAATTTTATTTCATTGCTTTACTAAAACAGAATGTTTACAAAGTGCCTGGCTTAATGTTATACTTAGGTTTATAATAGTGAAAATATATAAGCAGTCTCATATATATGTGTGTGTGTATGTATGTATGTATAACTGCAAGGAGACACATATAATACACATTATATTATATTTAGTAAGACATAATAATTAATAAATCATGATGTGGCATGTAGTAGAGAGGGTTAGGGTATTATAAAAACCCATATTGGCTAGCATGGTGGTTTCTGCCTATAATACTGACATTAAACTGGAGGCAGGCTGGCTATAACGTCAAAGCCAAGCTGGACTACCTATCGAGAGCTTATCTCGAGCAAACCAAAATGGAGATAACTCTTACATAAAAGACACTTGATTTGGGTGACATATATAGAAATGATATTCTAGTTGTGATCTAAGTCACAATGAGGAATTATCCAAGCAATGGAGGAAAAAGCAAGGAAAAAATATTATGTGCAGGGAGAATATGTACAATGCACCGCCATTCCTCTGATAAGCAACAGCATGAACAATTCAAGATGTGAAGGGCATGAAGAGTGAAGGCATCCTAGAGCAACAAGAACATCATGGTGAGAGTGGTGAGAGGTGGGGTTGGGTCTGGGAAACACAATGTATCATGAAATCCATTGGACACCTTTCTCTGTGTTAGAGGCCAACCTGATTGTTGGCTCCAATTGTTTTACATTTACAACAAGGAGGGGCCCAGACAGTAGACAGGAGGGTGAATGAAAAGAACGGATTTGTTTTTGTATTTTGTTCTTATGGAGAAAAGCCATGAAGTAGCTTAGTTCTACATGCTGGGGTCCCTACTAGGATCAAGGAGTATTCCTCTACTTGATTGTTTCCTTCCGATCCCTCAGACTCATGGTAACAGCTGCCTAAACCTTTCCTGGAATTGACATCATTAGAAAAGCAGAACTTCTGTGGATGTGGTGGAATAAAGGACTGATTATAACAACAAGGCTTGACACAGTTGAAGGAGAAGCTGGTCTAGCAACAGCAGGAAATAATGGTCCATGAGAGTTAAGGGTCAGGAAAAAGTCAAGCATTAGACTTTGGAAGCACTGGCTCAGATGAACGTGTTGGAATTTGCCAGGAAACCCATTTGAAGCTAGACACACTCAGCTGCTGTTTCCGAAGGCTACACTTAACTCCATTATTGGTTAGAAGGTCAGCAGTTAGTGACCAGAAGGGCTGGAATGGGGCAGAGGGAAGCCAGGATAAGCTGGAATACATCTGGACTTCTGTATGTCATGTGCTACTCTAAAGCCCCTACCTTTAGATGGTTTTGTGTCACTTCTGCCTTACAAAGCTCAAATTAAAATTTCTCCTTGTCAAGTCACATCAAGAACCACACAGCAAAGGGCCTTCTAAGAAATGTGGTTCTAGCGTGACCAGACAGATGTAGCACAATTTATAAAAGCAGATGGTAAAAATGAAATTATAATTCTATTAGTGCCATGCTCAGCCATCATCAGAGAAGCTTCCCTCTGCAGCAGATGGGAAAAAATACAGAGACCCACACTCGGAGCATGTGCAGAAAGTGAGAGGCCTCAGAATACTCCACCCCAAGTAGAATGTTTTCATCAAATCTCTCCCCTCTGGGCTCAGAGAATTTTGAAAAAGAGGAGGCAGCAAGACTATAAGAGCCAGAGGGGATGGAGGACTAAGCCTTCTAAACACAGCAGGACCATCACACATATGAATTGAAGAAGACTGTGGCAGCATGCACAGGGCCTGAGTGGGTCCACGCCACAGCACTATAAGGAGAAGTGGACACATACTCCATCCTATCCCAGGAGCTATCTCTGACTGATAACCAACTGCAAATGAAAAATTAGTTTCCTCCAACAGAATCTCATTGGTGATAGAAACCACACTTGAGGGCAAGACTCATGTCCACCAATAGATGGGCAACACAAAACAAACTCAGTGGCATCCTTGGGACTTCTTTTGTCATAATGGTTTTTTTTTCTTTTAGTACACATTTTTTTTTTTTTTTACCCTTACAAGTCCTTTGCACATATATTGTAGTCTTTGGTTTTGCATTTTTATGGGACTGCTGTGTCTATGAATGTATTTGTCTCTGCATCTATATCTATTTCTTCTGATTTTTATTTGGCTCTTTTTCTTCTGCTTTTTTTCCATTCCAATTAGTTTTATTTTATTTTATTCTTCTGCTTTAGATGCCTGATCATTTTCCAACAAGAGACAGAAAGTGTTTGAAACCTGATAGGAGGAGACAGTTTTTCAGGGGTTAAGGGAGAAGTAACAGTAATCAGAAATATAGTATAAAAATTTGTTTTCCATGCACTCCTGTATCCCCAGCACTCAAGGAAGCAGAGGCAGGCAGATCGTTGTGAATTTGAGGCCAGCCTGGTCTACATAGTGAGTCTAGGTCAGCCAAGGCTACCCAGAGAAACCTTATCTCGAACTCCCTCAAATCTACTTTCAATAGAAGATAAATAGACACAGTTTGCTGCCTGAACAGTTACCCCAAACTCTCTATAACATTGGGGCATCATCTCCAGCCTTCTGGCCCAATATATCTAGAAAAATTCTGTTAATGTCGATCTCTAGTATAGTGGGCATGTCTCCATGGCTGAACATATCAATTAAAACTAGATGCGCAATTTCCACATCTCAAATAAATCTTATTGTGTAAAAAACCAAAATTGTAGCAAAGCACACACAAGTTACACAGTGTTTTAAGCAAAATATAATGACTCATAATAAGTTTATGCTATGCTTATTTCTTATCACTGGTGAAAGAAACAAAAGACCAATACCAACAGATTCTTGCTAGCTTAAGGTCACTTTCTTCTGCTCTTAGAATCTACTTATTCAGGATTGAGGAATTCTAGGTTTCTTCCTGTCTCTCTCTTCCTCTGCTTTTCTTCTCCATGTTGTAGAAAAAGTTTGCGGAATGCGTTACCATGCTGGCCAGCACAGAGGTCTGGAAACACGGTGTGACAGTTTTCCCTGTGAACACTGCCAGATGCTCACTGCAACAAGACCTGGGCTTCTATAACTTCCATCATGACCTGCTGGCTTTGACAGTATGTGATGTGTGATGGCCCTTCTTACTGACTGTGTTATCTGAAGGCCTGGTTAGACTTTTAGGTCTGGCTGTAGCACCATTTATTTATTCCAGCGTTTGGATATTCCTTTTTGTCTTTTGATTCCAATGCTACATTTGTCCTTTGTAGTGATATAAAGAACTTCTATATCCACCCGGCAACATCTAAGAACTCCCAGATTCTCTTAATACTACAGGGAGTATGTACCATATTGAAAGGAATAAGTAGGTATACCACCAGCTTGAAAATATGACATCTAAAAAAAATTACAAAAAAAAAAAAAGAAAATATGACATCTACTCACTTCTGCTTTTTCTTAACACTACACCCCTCATTACATTCCCTTAGTCCGTAGATCTCTGCTTCCAATAGAAAACTCAAACCTGACAAATTTTTCTTTTGGTCATATGGCAATATATATAATCTCCTCCAAAGTAATGCTTATATGATCTATGAGCATGGGTCATTTTGAATATAAACCAGAGCCCTCCTTACTCATTAAGTCTTAAAAATAAAGCCTATTGCATATCTTTGTGAAGTGAGGAATCGATATTTGCTCTGAAAAGCAAAGAATAACGTCATTGTTTCGAGCTCTATCATGTCTTCCCATGCAGCTTGCATTAAATGCTGAGGGGAATAAGACAAACAAACATGCTTTTTATGTATAAAAATATACAGAACCCATTGCTCGTTCAATATCATGGTTGCATAACTATCAAAGAATTATCATGTGAAATCACGTGAAAAAACCTGTAAGAGAAGACTAGGGATTTGAAATGATGTAGTAAATTCAGTCCTGCCTTTAAAACATCCTGGTGCTCACTTCAACACTTTATATGCTGCAGCACCCAGCGTCACACACTTCATTTAAACTTACACATCATGTTTTAGTGGGTCTCGGCAACAGCAGCTTTTAGCTTTACTCCCCAGCACATTTAATATAGAAATTGTGGGAGCTCTCATGTTGCCTTTAGATAATGATCAACACTTTGATTGAAGGAAAATCCTGAGAAAACAAACAAAGGTTACAGCAGAAAAGACACCAGGCTCCAAAACTTTGCCCCCAAGGCATTTAACGAAACATTCACATGGGAAAATGCCACTACATTTAGAATGAGCAGGGTTTCTTTATGCTCCGGCTTGCCAAGGTTTGTATGTTCAGGAAGTTTGCACTCCACATTCCTGGCACACAGGTGGCTTCCTAGAGAAGACTGGCAATAAACACCAGGTTCTAAAAACAGCCCTTAGGTATTATCCTCCTCCTGCTTGCTTTGAAGTTTTATTTATTTATTTTTTTCTGTTGACATTTAATGATTCTGGAGGCTTACTGGTCCTTCAAGCATCCTGGAACTCAATCACATTGAGCTGAAATATACCCGAATGAGCACAGATGACGGGCTGAGGACAGTCTTTCTATATTGGAATGAGTAATGTTAGTGTTAAATATTAAAAATCATAACTATAAAAATTTGTGGAGATGCTCCAGTTTCACTTGCAGTCCTGGTATAAGCTATCTAAAAATTTCCAGTTTGGGAGGATTTCTGAAAAAAGAGATGCCTCTGAAGCAATAGGTGTTCGTGCCTTTGAGAAGGACCTCTCCGATGCTGCAGAAACTATCCTAGAGAGGAACTAAGTGCACTGAGATGGTCATTTGAGTCACTTACTGAGCATACTGCTTCAAGGCTTAAGTTAGCAGAGACATCTGTTTACTCCAAACAGCCTGGCAAAGAAGCTGTGCCCCACCTGTGATCACATGTGCCATTGGCAGGACCTACCAACCTCCTTAACACTTCAGTTATCTCCAAATGACTCCTTAGAACATGTAGATTTTTCAAGTGAGAAGTGTAGGCAAATCTTCAAATTAGTAGTTTGGGGGATGCATTTGACAACAGATAGAAACTAAATTTTAATTGTAAAACAGAAGATTTTTGAGGGACAACTGTGGGCAGTCACTTGGTACCAAACTTTAGTTGAAACTAGTTTTTGAATTAAAATTTGTATATTGACTCAAATTATGAAGTAATTATTCTACAGTGTATTGCATATGTCTAACTCATGATGCTTCATGATAAAAGATGAATACCAATTGTGAGCTATTTGATTCACTGTCAAAGTTGTTCTTCCTTGACAGTCCCTTTTTAATTTCTGTGTCCTTAATAAAATATCCATAAGGGAGTACCGTATAACACGTAGTGGCAATGAAAAATGGCAGGAGGGGAGAATGGAATGCCTGTTTTTCTTTCCCTAGCCATCTGTCAAGCATGGCAGGCTATGTTTAATGATCCACTTCTCATGGCAAAGGTGGCAGTAACCTGTCTGATGAATAATTCAAAGAAACAACAGTTTAAGCCCATATTATTTAATATGTATCAACATATCCGTTGTTCTTGTCTCTCCCTTAAATACCTCCATATATGTATGAAGAGGCACATAGGTTCCATTAATTGTGTTTAGATGCCAATAGCAATTTATGTTTGAAAGCATTTGACAGACAGGAATATTTTCTTTATTTTTAAAACATTGATTATAATTTATTCACATTACATCCCAATTGTTGTCTCCTCACTCTTTTCTTCCTGTTTCCACCCTCCCTCCTTCTTTTTTTAAAATTTATTTTTTATTTTTTTCTCCCTCCCTCTTATGCCCTATTCCTCCCCTCTAGACCTCTGCTGGTGGGGCCATCATACCCTACTCTGACAGAAATATTTTTAATTTTTATAGTATGCCTTGCTTTTCAACTGCTTTAGCCAATTGAGAAAGACTGTTGCTTTAAGCTCAGAATGTTCTAATATATACACAAAATCATCAAAATTATACTAGTATCCTGGAGTTTCACCTCCAGCTTGACACCATGCTACATCTAATTTTAGAAAGTGAAATTACCCCTTTAGAGTTAAAGGGGAGGTTGTCGCACTCGGCAGAATGGAATCGCACTAACGTTCAGAGGCCACCATGGCTGAAGCAGGGTCTAAAAGCATAGTTTATGGACAGAGTTGATTGGCCCACAGTTGACAATTCTGCAAATTAGAAGTCCTCTAGAGATTGAAAAGATCATCTGACACACTATTACAGCTAATTTGTTTATGTGAAAGAAATAAAGACAAATGCAGTCAAAGCTGACAGGGATAGCCGTTGTCAGCTTCATTTTTTTTTTTTTTTTGGTGGCATTTTGCAAATTATTAGTCGTGTGTGGATAGAATTGGCTGATGTGGTCCTGTGGTCATTCCAGCATCGTTCCTTGTTTTTAAGGCAGTTTCCTGTTAATGTGTAACCCCAGAGAAAGCCTGTTTTGTCTTAGTTAAAAAAGGTCATGTATTCACTTTACTATTACCCCCCATTTTCTCCATAAGCACTCCTATTACATGATATTACTTTTTACCTTCTTTTCAGTTTGGAGATTGTGCTTCATTGTAGTTGCTAGATGGTTTATCAGCTGTCTATTCAGTGTCCTTACTCATCATACTGATAACAAGCATACTGCTAGTTAGTTAGGCTGCTTCAGGTATTAATAATCAGAAATGTTTCTGATGATACCAGCTATGTATGAACTATCAGCGCTCTGTATATCTGGGCTCCAATTCATGAGTTTAGCCACCCATAGGACCATAGGTTGAAAATATTAAAAAGAAAATTTCATGCATCTGTATTAAACACATGTGGCAGTTTCCTTTTATCATTATTGCACTATTTTCATTGTGTTAGGTATAACATGGAATCTAGAGAGAATTTTAAAATACACAAGATATATGAAAATACTGCATTATGTGAAAGAGCCTTGAGCATTTATGGAGTTTTGTTGTAAAGCGATGATCTTGAAACCAGTGCTGTATAGATTCTGGGTGTGTATTCTTCAGGGTTTATGTCTTCTATTAAAAATGGCTCATGTATACTGCCTTCTCTCTGGGTATTTTTGAGATAGAGCCAGTTGACTCCAAGTTTTGATTCTCTATATGATTTTTATGTACAAACACTCTAGGTCATGTTGGACAAACATATATAACAAGTCACTTCAGATGCTTTGCCCAGAGGAGAAATGAGTAGTTGTGGAAGAGATTTCAGTCTTCCTCTGACGTCTTCTCCACAGAAGTGGAAATCCTGGATCGTTAACATCTTAGGCCATGACTCTCTGCCTTGCTTAAGATCCTGAATTGAGGACGTCATGCAACTTGAAGCAACATGTCAAGGACATATTGTTATCAACAAGGACAAATAATTCCAAACAGTTTAAAGACTATGTTCAAATACATAATTCCAGGAAGAGGCAGAGCCAGGTTTACATTTTAATTTCCTTGCTTAGTATATTATATTGCATCCAAAGTCATTGGGAAGATCAAGCCCAAGAGGAATCAGTTACATGCTAACTACACATCTTCTAGGTTATAATCCAAAGTTCTTTAAAATACAGGATTCCTCTTCAAGAGGCATTTTCTGTTATTAGGCAATGATACTATTTTTTAACATAGAATATATGAAAGGGATGGGTAAAAGATTCAACAAAGATCCTACTATAACTCTTGGCACAAAATATGCCCTCAGTACCTTATTGTTGAGATTATTAAACTACTATGTATAGGTAACTTTATGTGATGAATAAATTTAATAACTTGCTCATTCCAAAGGCAAAATTCAACTGCCTCTATTCTTAAATTCCCCTGTGTCCTTGGGAATCCTCATGTTAAATAGAACAAAACAAATTCAGAAAAGCAAGAATCACATTTTCTCTTTTGTGGAATATGTGTGTGTGTGTCTCTGTGTGTGTATGTGTGTATGTGTGTGTGTATGTTTATATATGTGTGTGTGTCTGTATATGTGTGTGCATGTGTGTGTGTGTCTGTGTATGTGTGTGTCTGTGTGTCTATTTGTGTGTCTGTGTGTGTGTGTGTATTAAAGCAAAAAGAAAGCTATTTGGTGGAGGAAAATGAAATGAGCAGCGAGAAGGAGACTAAATGAAGGATACGGGTCAAATATGGTGATAAGTATACAGAATGTCACAATGAAGCTTATTATTCTGTCATGGCTAAAAGAAAGGAAGAATAATATTAAATACAATATAAACAAAACAGTTTTAGAAGCCAAATTCTAATAATTTGGGAGTGGGTGGTGTATCTCAGAAGGGGTTCTAGAATACAAGAAATTTTATGTATTTGCTACATAACTGTGTTGAATCAAAGAAAGTTCATTCAGAAAACAAAATTTTTTATCTTACTCCCATTGACATGTTCCAAATGTTTTATCACCAATCATTTTTCTTTGGAGCAATTTTTCTAGTCTTGGCGTTAGCTGTATATACAGGAAGGTGTGTTCCTCTTCTTCTGATGCCATATCAGTAGAATAACGATGAAAGAACTCTTTATAGACAGCTTATTGTCAAAAATACATTTATCAATAAGCACATTATCAAATAGAAATGATAAAACAAGCTGACTACAGAGTTAAAGATAAGTTAAATAACTAATTCATCATATTCCTCATTAAGTGTTGATTAGTACCTGCCATATGCTATTGCTCACAGCACATTAACAAGGAGCAGTGGTCTGATGCACTAATGTAACATATTAGTTACTGATACAAAGCTCCTCAGATTGGCTTAACTATAAAATGGAATAGGAGCCTTTGGACTTGAGGTGATGACTCAGTAATTAAAATTCTTGTCACACACACACACATGAATGTGTACAGGTGCATGCACATACATTCACATGTACAGTAGACCTTTTATCTCACAGAATTTACTACATGACTATCATAATATGCATATGTTTGCTATTAAGTTCAAATAGTCTCCATATGCTAAATGGATTCTTCTCAATATTACTGCAGCCTATTTGTTTCATAATGCAGGTTTCACTAAAATGTCAGTAATCCAAAGACTCTGTTTTGTAAAATCAAGATGCCTGTGATGACCAACCAAGCTTAAGAAATACTGACCTATAACACTCCAAAGTATAAGAAAGCTTGATATAGAGTGGTTAAAAATATTACTTGGAATGTAGCATTTGAAATGTCCCACAAAATATTTAGCTAGTCAGTGGGAAATAGAGGAAACATTGTGGGGTATAACTAAGAAAGGTGAAAAGACTCAAAGAAACGTTGGGAGTTAGATCTGGTGCAACTGGAACAGAGAAATCTAAACAGTGGAATATAAAGTGAAAGGATAAATACAATATGGATTTCTGAAGTTCTTTTTAAGAAATGGTCCTTCACTTTTATCTCCCCTGATACACTGGAAAGTTACAAGATACTTTCATCGTTGACTTGTGTGAATATTTTTTTTTTAACTAGTGGCAAGATTTTTACAACAACATTTCAGATAACTGCATCAGTAACTAAAAGACTTAATGGAATTTACGTTTTCTAAAATGTGAATGTATGGTAAAAAGACAAACACAGACTTCTGGTGTTTTAAATTATTGTATCTTGAAGAAAATTTTTGGTTGAAATAATAATAGTCAAGACTGGAGATGATGGTTTGTTATTTATTCCTGACCCATCCCATACCACATTCATCCTCTCCACCCAGCTAAACCTTACACATTCTTCTCCTGTGTCTAGCCCTATGAGTCAGCCTTACCTCCACACCATGTACCATCCTCTACCTGTAAGATCTAGCCTGGGCCCCACATTCTAGTCTGGCCACTCCTAATATGAGCTTCAACTATCCTGTAAGTTTCCACTTTCCACCAAGACCCACCCTGCCTGCCACACAAGATCTTCCTATGTCACATTTGTTCTCTTTATCCAACCAGATCTACCCCCAATACTCCAGTCTTGGACCAGAATGCACATCTGCACAACAGCCCTGTCCCCTGTATCCACCTGACTTCATTCCACCCAAACCATTTCCAACCCTTAGGTCCAACCCTCTCTTTTGCCCCAACCTGCTCTGTCCACGTCAGGTATAGATCTAACAAAAGAAGTCCACATGCTCAGATCTCATTGCAAGAATACAAACATATTGTGATAGTTTGAATAGGAATGCCACCCCCCTCCATAGGCTTATACCTTTGAATGCTTGGTCACTTGGGCACAAGTAGGAGGTGTGGCCTTACTTGAGTAGGTGTGGGGTTGTTGGAAGAAGTGTACCATTGGGGTTGGGCTTTGAGGTTTCAAATGCTCAAGCCAGGCCCCTCCCCCTCTGCTGATCCAGATGTAGATCTTTGTTCCTTCTCCAACAACATCTGCCTGAGAGCTGTCATGCTTCCTGCCATGATGATAATGAACTAAGTCTCTGAAACTATAAGCCCACCCCGATTAAATGTTTTTCCTTATCATAGTTGGTGATGTCAAGTTGTCTCTTCAAAGCAATAGAAACCTTAGCTAAGAGAAGTATGAGAAATCAAGCCAGCATTTCACCTCTAAAACATTTCCAGTCCCATGGAAATGCTTGCCAATGGGAATTGCCTTGATGAACTTGGACACAGAATCTAAAGGAGCAATCATCAACTTAATCAAAGCACCTAAGAAGCTTAAAGAATACAGGAAGGCAGAAAGAGACAGCTCAATGGAATGAAATAGAAAGAACTTAAGGCGAATAAATATCTGAATGATGTCACCAGGCTCATGGAAATGACAAAGATGATTCAGGGTTTGAAAAAACAGAATTTACTAAAGTATAGAAACATTAAAGAGGACTGAAGATGAAATGAAGATGGATTTAAAAGCCCCATAACCAAACTAGAAAGGAAAGCCTTACAAGTAGAATGAATGAAGCAAGCAGAAGATAGGATATCAGAAAGCAAAGATTCGGTGAGGGATGAGATGAAATAAGTAAAGAACAGAACACCTTAAAAAATACAAGAAGGGAACATCCAGGAAATGTGGCATGCAGCAAAAGACCAAACCTTCTAATTAAAAATGAAATAGTAGGAATGATGTACTGTTCAGGAATGAGACCATGTGATCTACTGTCACATGAGAGAGTAGAAAGCCTTCAGTCGAAACATTTAACTGCTTTAGTTCAGAGAACTTCTCTTTTAAGGCACCCCCTTTTTTTCTCTCATCCCTTGGACCTCCAGGTCCTCTGTGCCACCTCTGTTTGCCCTGTACCTGTTTATTCTAAATCTGAAGCAACTTCAGTTCTATAGGACAAGGCACATTTTTTCATGCTGTTGCACACAGTGCAGCTTCCCCAAAGTTCATTATTATTATGTACATTTTCTATAAAAAATATTGCTGGACTGTCCTACCTATTCCCCCCCAAGGAAAGATTAAGCTGAGTTTTTAAATTTTTAACAATTTATTATAATTTATTCAGATTACATCCTGAATGTTATCCCTTCATTTGTATCTTCCTATTCCCATGCTCTCTCTTTCTCTTCCACTCTATTCCCCTGCCCTAGAACTCTGACAGAAGGGGACCTCCTCCCCTATCATCTAGCCACAGCTATCAGGTCTCATCATGATAGCCTGCTTCCCCTTCCTCTGCATGCCACCTGGCCTCTCCACCAAGGGGAAATGCTCAAATCGGGGGCACCAGAGTTTATGTCAGAGGCAGTGCCCACTCTCCCCACAGCCATAAAAAATGGGCTGTCCATTGCCTAGATCTGAGCAAGTGGTCTAGGTTTGCTGCATGCATGATCCTTGGTTGGTGCAACAGTTTGTGCAGGACTCCTGGTTCCAGATCCACCAGCCTTAAGGGTCTTCTTGTGGGGCACCTGACCTGTCTGGATCCTTCCATTTCCCCCCATTCTTCCTTACCACTCTCAGTTCAAAGCATCTGTGCTGATACTTCGCTGGGTGTAGTCTCTCAGAGGACGTCTATTTTGGGCTAATAGTCACTTATAAGTGAGAATATACCATGCATGTCTTTCAGGGTCTGGGTTACCTCACTCAGGATGAACATTTCTAGTTCCACACATTTTCCTACAAATTTCAAGATATCCTTGTTTTTAATAGCGGAGTAGTGTTTCATTGTGTAAATGTACCACAATTTCTTTATCCATTCTTTGGTTAAGGGATATCTAGGTTGTTTCCAGATTCTGGCTATTATGAATAAGGCTGCTATGAGCAGAGTTTAACAAATGTCCTTGTTGTATGGTGGAGCATCTTTCAAATATATGCCCAGGAGTGGTATGGCTGGGTCTTGAGGTAGCACTATTCCCAATTTTCTCAGAAAGCACCAGGTTGATCTTAGCTTTTGATCTTAGCCATTCTGATGGTGTCAGGTGGGATCTCAGAGTTGTTTTGATTTGCATTTCCCTGATGACTAAGGACATTGAGCATTTCTTTAAGTGTTTCTCAGCTTTTCACTAGTCATCTATTGAGAATTCTATTTAGCTCTGAACCCTATTTTTAACTGGATTATGTGTTTTGGTGGTATTTAATTTCTTGAGTTCTTTATATATTTTGGATGTTAGCCTTTTGTTGGATGTGGTGTAGGTGAAAATCTTTTCCCAGTCTGTAGGTTCTAGTCTCCAGGTTCCAGGTGTTCTTTTTGTCAACTGGACTTACATTGCTTTTTTATTTGTTTTATTTTCATAATGTTTCTGAAGGAAGAGGAGTTATTATTCACATGAAATCTACCATTTTTAACTTAATGTTTCTGATACCTCTCATTGGACTTTGGACTTTGACAGACATGTTTACATGGTTTCAAGAGAGTTGAGTATAAGATCTGGTGTCAAAATCTCATAGTTCTCTTTCATGTCTTTTATAAAACACTTCCATTACTTTTGTTAAATGTGTTAGTTAGTTTTCCATTGCTGAGGATAAAATACCCAAGAAAAATCACTTTTAGGGAAGAAAAAGTTATAGTACGCTCACGATTTTGAAGGTCTCATTCTCTGGCACATAGCCAGTGTCGCCTTTGAACTTGTAGCAAGACCAAACATCATGGAGCCAGCATGTGACAAAAGAAACTGCTCACCTCATGTCAGCAGAGAAACAAAGAGAAAGGAAGGGACAACTGTTCTAATGTAGCCTTCAAGGACAGTTTACTAATGTAAACTTCCTCATGGGCCATACTTCCTACTGTTTCCACCAGTTCCAAATAGCACCACAGACTGGTGACCAAGCCTTTGAGAGAATCTAGAGAGTAGATGAGACAATCCAGCAATGTTTCTTGATAGAAAATGTGAGTAATAATTATGGATTTTGGTAAAACCACACTTTGTGTAAAGACATGAAAAGCATGAGACTTTATATATGGTCTCCCCAAACCCAAACCCTAACATTGAAATTTCAGAGCCTAACTCCATGAATGTTAGCCAATTACAATAATACAGTGTGCTCCTACTGATCATTACATCCTTATATCTCCTCTTGAGTGTCATATCTATGTTTATCAAAATATGTTCTCACCATATGCAGAGGTCAAGTTGCAGGCCAGGGAGCTGTGCACACTTAGTTTAATGACTTCATAATATGTCCTAGATGCTCATACCTGTAAGCAAGGGCACTGTGAGACTACCAGATTAATCTGAGCACTCGATCGGTGGAAAGAAAGATTTATTGAGGATCAAACTGCAAGGGATACCTCCTGGGCAGAGAAAAAAGTGAAATAGTGGGAAAGCAAACAGTATTTATATGACAGTCAGCATGGTAGGCATCTTTGAGCAGGCTACTCACATTGACCATGAATGAGATGCCCTTTCCCAAGGTAGTTGAACTTTGGTAGAGGATTTTATAAGGTTCCTAGTAAGCAGAAACACACCTATGAGACTTACGCTTTTCCAGTAAATAGAAACAATTCTCCTGTTTATCCAGCCAGTGTCCTTCTGTGTAGGACATTGTTACCAGAACTGCCATTGGCAAAGAGAGGAGAGGAAGGGTGAACAAATTTGGACCTATCAATACATTACTTAGTTAAGGAGGCATTTTCTCTGTTTTACAAGGTATCTGTGGAGCAAGGAAAGAGGAAGACAGTTCTTAATATTGGGATCTATTTTGTGGAGAAGTAAGTTTTACAAGGAGAGGATGAAGAAAAGAAAGTTGGACTTTAATTTGTGGATTTATCACCTAATAATTGTCTTGTCTCTGTTATTATCTTTTTTTTTTTTTTTTTGCTTTTTTATGCATTCATGTGTTTCCAGATAGGTATTCTATAAAATACTTAAGATCTGTTTTAATAGTTTATTATTATTGTCATAACATTTTTACTTAAGATTGTTATCAATACCGCAAACTTTCCCGGCATGTACACTAAATCAAACTATTGCAAGAGAGTATTTTACATGCTGCATTCTGCCTCCTAGTCGGTATCCATAGGGCATGGTTTACCTGTCTTTCTTGTCTTCTAAAAACAGGCACTAAAATCTGTACAATGTACTTAAATTGGGGCAACATGGAAATTCATAACTCAAGATAGTTATTGGTGCAGATAGGTGGGGAACAGTGAGCTTCAGCATTAATATCATGTATAGATTCTAAGTGGAAGATATCCTGAAAATGTGGGACAGGAAAATGTAATGTTGAATACAAACTTTATAACCAAAGTACAGAGCAAGGTGATTCTGGAGCATGGGAACCATGTCTAAGTTATCTTTGTATCCTTGAAAACATTTGACATATTACATATTAAGTAACCGATTGTTGTACCAGTGAATGAATAAAGGATTAGTGAGGCACATCTTGATGTCAGAGTTATCCCAGAGCCTAGCTATATGGAATTGGGAGAGGCAAGACAAGAAATGATCATTTAAATTTGTCCCAGCATAAGGTATACAATTTTCACTCTAGGCATCTTAGCTTATTCCCCAAGAACTTCTTGCCCTTGGTGATGATCTGTAAGGACAGTTTTACTTGCAACATTAGTCATTTTATTTTCCTTCATTTGTAGCCATGCTCCAATTATTTCCTCAAATGAGACATTTTCACATTGTCTACAGTGGGAACCATGTGTGGCCAACCTCCATTTATACATTAAAATAGAGAGCATTCTAAGTGATAGATGGATTAAATTATGCAATAAAAATATGCATTAGAAAGGTCATCTATTTTATTCATTATAGCTTGCTACATTGCTTGTAGTTTACTAATGTTGTTTAGTGACTCTTGCACTCCAAGGCTATTTTGCTGAAGGACACACTTTAGAAATTCAAGAAAGCAAACAATCTAATAAATTGTCTTTGTATAGCTCTTCATCAGAATAAATGTTCAGTGCTAGAGGTTCAGTTCGTGCAGAAAGCAAATGGAGTTTTCTTACTGCCACTCATGCAAAGCAAGGGTGAAGTGTGTATCATGGGAATACGGAAAGAGAACGACTGTTTCCTCTATGCAGTTCTTAGTGTTTTCTTTTGTTTTTGAAATAGTATTCATTTATTTGGAAAATAATGACACGACATGCCTACAATTTGAACAGGTTTAGATACTGACTACAGTGGAGTTTTTGCAATGAGTGGAAGAGATTGGGCACAATCAGGTTGAAGAGACAGTGGGTAGGAAATGATAGTGTTTATGTATCAGTGAGGGATTCTGGCTGAAAGGACCGAGCAGAAACCTTCCTGCTGAAGGCAAGTCAGGCTGGTATGACATCACTTAGAGCATGGGAGAGGAGAGGAACCCAATCAGATAGACACTGATAGTCAAATACTAGAGGGGAGAATTTAGGTTGAATTGACTTGGCAGGATTCAAACTAAAATTAGACAATGCACAGCTAATGCAGAAGGGCAGAAGTTAGGAACTAGTTGAAAAGAGAGGTGACTGAAAGTCATGAGCGAGTTTTTTTTATCACTGACAATCTTGAGAAGACCAAAATTTTTACTCCAGCCCAAATCTTCTAGTTATCCTACTACTTAAAAATATGTGTGTGATTATTTTTGGATCAACTGAACTGAAGCATTATTTACAGCGATTTCATCTTCTCTATCCTTTTGCACATAAAGCAAGCAAGAACAACAGCCTTCCTCACTCAAAGCCATAAAAGAATGACAATAATTTGAAGTTGCCTAGGCTGTTACTTTACCACCTAGGAGAATTAAGGTAGAGGATGTGCAGCCTACAAACACATTATCAAATTTTAATTTGCAGAGCTAAATTGGATGATTAAAAGTGAAGTAGATGAAAACAGTTGTCTGTGAACATCCCTGAAGCAACCCAGAGTTGATAAGCCCCATCCCAGCAGTCTGTGGGCACATCTACTCCCATCCTTTACTTTCATGGTTTTCTCACTCCCATGTGGCCTTCAAGCTGAATGTCACATTCACAGGCTTTCACATTGTTCTCTATTTTAGGTTTGACTTAGTCACGCCGTGACATTCCAATATAGCAGAACAAAACTTTCTCATGTATCTGTGTAGTTAAGTCAGGAGTAAGATGGAAGTTTTAACCCAAACAGAGAAGATGCTGTGTTCAGACAGACAGATGGGCTCGCTGTATATGTGTATAGAAACCAATTAAGGTGAGAAGTTCTGAGTCTGCTCCAGACTCTTGGAAGCGTGCTTAGAGCTATAATTACCTTCCTTTGGTTCTCTCTGGCTTCCCTTGGCTTCAATTGGGCACTTCAAGCAATTCCAATTCTCACCAGTTCCACTCATTAATCAAAGGGTGGCTTTCTTTGTAGATCGTGGCTATTGTTTTCTTTAAAATTACTTACTTTTCCAAGGGGGGATGAATTCCTCAAATAATCCATGGGTGTTTAAAATCATGCATGTTTCAAACTCTGGTGCCCCATATTTGACCACGTTCCCTGGATGGGGAGGCCTGGTGGCACTCAGAGGAAGGATAGCAGGCTACCAAGAAGAGACTTGATACCCTATGAGCATATACAGGGGGAGGAGGTCCCCCTCAGTCACAGTCATAGGGGAGGGGAGTAAGGGGAAAATGGGAGGGAGGAAGGAATGGGAGGATACAAGGGATGGGATAACAGTTGAGATGTAATATGAATACATTATTAAAATATATTAAAAAATCATTCGTGTTTGTGTGTAGGTTGCTGATGGGAGGCATTGAAGTCATATCCAGAATAAAGTACTTGGCTTGATTTTACTGACATCAAGATGGAAGGCCAAGGACATTGCTGTACCATCTTTATGCTGGCGATTTGGTTACAATATCAAATAAATGTACTCATGATAAGAGTGCAAAGACAAGAAGAGCCAGCGTAGACTCTCCACTTAGTGTTGAATAATCCTGTCTTAAAGCATAACCCAGCAGGCCATTCTTTCTGCTTCTCCATAAGGTTGGGTACCTTCTACGTTGCTTTGTCCTTGGATCAGGAGCATTTGCTCACCACTGGCAGTGCTTCTCAGAAGTGCTTCAGAAACAGATTGACAATTACTTATTAGATCTAGAAACCCGGTCCTTATAGCACGGCTATATTCCGATTTAGAATCAAGAGGAGGGGAGTCGTCAGGGTCACTACGCAGAGCTCCTTCTTCCTTTGGTTTCTGGGATAACCTTATAGAGGGGCAATAAAAGACACCTCGAAGTCATCTTCTATTTTGTTACATAAGAGGAAGGAGGGAACACAACAGGGCAGGCATTGTCTAAGGACATCTCCACTGTTTATAATGCTGCTACTTTGAAGTGTTTATGCCTGGAGAGACACTGTGGCTATCCTCAGTCTTATCTCCATGATTTGCATTGTGTGCAGTAATTTCCCAGTAAATATTTACTGAACGGAGGAGAAAATGATGATGATGATTACACAGATTCTACCTGTGAAGATCGCCTTTGTCAGGAATCCTATTGTTTTCCTCGAGGCATGGTAGCACAAGCCTATAATCTTAGCACTGGGGAGGCAGACATAGAATCAGGAGTTCCAGGTGAGCTTGGGCTTCCTATAGAGCCCCTGTTGCAGAAACAAAAACAATTTGCTAAAGGAAAATAGCATTAAATTGTCCCCTAGGTACTTGCATTTATAGCCCTCAATTAATGCATATCTTAACCCTCAGTGGAAAAGCTTCTTTTTTGTTGTAGACAGTCATTAACACAGAGACTTAAGACTGATCCTCATGAAGATAATAAGAGAACAGGGATTGATCAGCTGTAAATGGAACATCTGCATCCCACCCCTGCCTTCCTAGGTTCAAGCATCATTGTGGAAGGGGAGGCAGCCAGAAAGACTGTAAAAACCAAAGAGAGTGGGAAACTGAAACAAAATAGTGTCTTCTGGACATGGAAGATGTGAACTCAACAACAGCTGCCAGTGCACAAAATCCAGCTAAAGAAAGTACAAGAACGAGGAGGGAGTCATGTGTGTCTGAGAAGCCATTGGTAACTGATGGTAGAGTCAGTTTTGTTCAAGGATGTGGTCCCTGAGAGGCCAGCTGATCTCCAGGAGCTCACCCTACACCCATGCAGGCAGGCAGCACTATGTGGAAACAGTGCATTTGGAAGAAGTACAGGTCAAGTCACAAGGGGAAAGTAGTGAGGGAAAAATAGAGAAAGAATTGAAAGAGGGACAGAATGGGAAATGGGGTAGATTAAATAATTTGCTTTTTATGAACATAGTAGCTAAAGAAATATTCAAACAGTTCTGAAACAAGGGAACATGTTTCCTCTTTAATTCCTTGAGAGAAATATGTTTAGGTAGTTTTTGGGATTAAAAAAAAAAAAAGAACACCAGTGCTAGAAGTTCTCATTCCTTACAGTTCACTATACATAGGTAAAATGACTTGCCTATATAAAACAAAAGCAAAATGACAAGAGGAATCCTTCCCAACCGAACAAGACTGCACTATAGTTAGGTATGTAGGAGCACATCTTTTAGTCCTGAGTCCAGGAGGCAAAGGCAGGTGGATCTCTGTGGGCTCAATGCCAGCCTTGTCTACATAGTGAGTTCCAGGACAGCCAGGGCTACGTAGAGAAACCCTGTCTCAAAGAAAAAACCAAAAAGAAACTGAAAAGCATAAAACAATAAGAAAGCAAAACAAAAATTGCACTGCGTATATGTACTATATTGCTTATATATACATTTTCTACCTTCTCTATGATCTCATAAAACTAATTAGCTCTCTCACTAATATTTCATTTTCTCCTGCCTTTTTTTTTTTTTTTTTTTTTTTTTTGGTGTGGTTCTAACACTTTGTCCTAGGCTCTATCAACTCTGTTTCTCCCTCAAGACCTGGGTCCTTTACTTCAAAGTATGTAGGGACACCATCATGATAGTGTTCTTTTCAGATGCTCAAGGAAGCCAAATGGTCAGAGATTCCTACTTTTCTGTTGGAGTCTCTGATAGCACGATGAAGGATCTCTTATAGGTTAAACTTGGGCTATGTTCCAGGGACACAGTGACTAGTGACCAGAAATAATTCTTCTTAGGCAGCATCTCGTTGATGGTTTTTAAATACTTAATTGAAATAAAATTTATAGCTGTAATCTCACTCATACATAAGTGTATATAATTCAATGATATTAATCAATTTATACAACTGCGTACCTATTGCTACAAGCCAGTTGAGAACATTTTCTTCTTACATTCAGCTCCATCCCCCACTTCTAAACTTAGGCACCCAGTAATCTAAAGACTCGTATTATATTTGTCTATATAAAGAGAACCACACAACACATAGCCTTTGTGTATAGTTCCTTTAACTTAGCTTGACATTTTTGAGACTCGTTAAGTTACCTTTGGATGGCCAAGTAGTATAAAAGAGAATTGGAATAATGCATTTTTGTTTATTCATTTATCAGATGATGAGTAATGGAATTCTGTCCTGTTTCTATCTTTAAAACATAGTGCTGCTACTAACATTTGTGACTAAGTATTTGTGTGGATGTATGTTTTAATCTCTCTGAGCTTATACGCATGTAGAGCAGAATTTGCAGGTTGCATGGCAAGTCTATGTTTACTCTTTAAAAACCCACCCATGTTGGTTATCCTTCGCTATGACACGCCAACTCGAACTTATGTGGCTTAAACGGCACCTGCTCAGGCTGCCTTAGCTCTTTGGGGGACAGTCTTCTGAGCATGTGTTAGCTGGATTCTCTGCCTCAGGGTTACTCATAAGGTGGTCATCAGTGGATTTGCTGCAACTCTGATCTTATCTTAACCATGCTAGGGAAGAATCTGCAGCCATTTCCAGCTATTTGTTAGTAGTATTGACTTTTTAAATTTTTTGTTTGTTAGTTTTTATTGAAAATTTATTCTTCTTTCATCCACTCCTTCAGTTCCTCCTGACTCTCCCCAACCTCCCTTCAAAGCCAGTTCAATCCCCACTCCATCTCCCACGAGAAAAAAAATGCAGGCTTCCAAGAGACAACACCCAAATATGACAAAACAACAACAACAACACAACAACCAAAATAAACCCAACCAACCGAACAAAAGCCCAGGCAAAAGCCCTCACATATCCTGTAGATTTTGTTTAGTAGTGCTTATCAAATTCCTCTATCTTTTATTTTTCCTTGTCCTTATATCAATAACTGGATGTCAAGTATTAAGGTAGAAAACTACTGTTGGAAATTATAAGGGTTTTTTTTTTTTTTTTGCCTATTATTGTCAGTTTGTATTCTGATGTTCTGTTGTACTGTCCTGTTACATGTGGTAATATTATTGTGTAACTTTCCCTGATCAATTAGCCCCATGTCACCGTGCGTCGTCTTGTTTGTCTTTGGTTTTATTCGTTATGAATTGGAGACTATTATATTTAACATTCACATTTTTATGGTTACAGCTTGTGTAGCTTTTCTCATCCTTCTACTTTCAAACTACTTGACAAATTTTGACACCCACTCATGATGAAAAATACTTGATAAACTAGAAATAGAATAAAACTTCCTTAAGCTGATAGAGAACATCTACAAAAGCTCACAGCTAACATCACTATTTATGGTGGAACACTGGATGCTTCTCCAAAAGTGGCTTGTTTTCTCCACTTCTCTCAAAGACTATACTGAAGGTTCCAGCAATGGGAAGATAAAGACAGCATGAAGGGCAGGATGAGGTGCCATCACTGCTATGGCTGATGTGATCTTTTCTTCTTTGAAGCAGGGTGTTACTTTCTAACACAGACTAGCTTACTCTTCAGGATGTACAAATCTCTTTAAGTCCTTCCCTTTGTGTACCAGGAGGGAGCTGTATCTGACCAGCATTAGTTTGGCAACCTGCATCAGTTACTTCTGGTGTTGTGATAGAATATCATGACCAAGGCAACTTAGAAATGTACAGGCTATCTTTGGACTTGTGGCAATAATCCTGCCTCAGCCTCCTAAGTGCTGGGATTGCACGTGTGAACCAGCGATGCTGTTGTATCTGTCATATGTCAAAAAATATTAGTCTACCAGAAAGCTCCTGGGACTAGGCCTAATAAAATTTAGCAAGATTTCCTTATATCTATATATTTATAGCAAACATATAGTAATTAAGTAATTTTATAGAGTTGAAGGAATATTACAAAAGTAAGGTTTTGAATGTAATTTAAGTTTCTTATTTTTGAGTTTCACAAACCATAATATAAAAATAAAGTAGGAACAGATGAATGTAATAACATGAATATAAAATTCATTCTCTTGAAATTTGCAAAATGCAGTTGAAGGGGTTTCATGATTAAAATAATTGTGAAGACATACCAAGTTAATTGATGTAAAGTTGTATTTTTTTAGGGTTGTAATATTTTTAAAATTGAGCACAGATTCAATAAAATTTCCACGAGAATCCTAGTTCAAATCTGTTAGAAATTAATCAGCTAATTAAACATCATACATAATTGCCAGGGATCTCAAATTTATTCTTAACAAATAAAACAAGGTTGTGACACTCACACATTGTGGTGTCAAACTTGTTATTAACTAACGACATGAAAACATTATGGTACTGGTAAGTGTAATCAAGTTGAGAGACCAAAAATAAACCAATAAATTTTTGGTCAGTGTTTTCAATAAGGATTCTAAGACTTTCAAAGACCTGATAGCATTTAAAGAAATGAGCTGGAGCAGCTAAAAATCTTCAAGAAAACATGTTGATCCCTTACTTTACATCATCAATAGAATCGACTCAACTTACTAAATTTCTAAGTATGGTATTTAAAATTATACAACACTTAGAGAAAAATTTAGAGGTAAACTTTTGATTAGAGTTTTGACAATGAACTCTTTAGTTGTGATATTAAATCCTTTTCTGCTCTATTTGGATTGATTAGATTTTCTGTGCCTTTTGATTCTATAGTTTTTGAAGTTGTTGACGGGGTCTGCAAATAAAGTATATTCTTCCACTGGTTTCTAACCCATTACACTATCTTTGGATTTATTAATTGAGGAGTTATGACCCTTTGGCAGAGGTAGAAGTGATTTTTTTTTCAAGTTTCTTCTTATTTGTACAAATAATGGTATAGATGTCTCTTATAGTTTTATTTGGAGTCTTCTAAATAATCTTCCTAAATCAGAGAAGAGAAAACAACCAGTGCAATATGCTCTAGACTGATTAAAAGCCAGCAACTATCCCAATGACTATAGAGAAGAGAATGAAAAAAAAATCATATAAACTACACAGGTAGAAGTTATTTAATCTAAAAGTAGAAACAATAGCAGAGCGAACTAAAGAAAGGAGGCAGGGAAAAGGCAGAAGAACGGACAGTCTAGGTTACGTAAAGAGGGTATGAGCAGAAGTTCAGAGAAGAATATTAGGAAGTTGTAGAGAAAAGGGGAAAAGATTTTAAAAAACATAAAACTCCTTGATTGTACAGGCATAATAAAACATACAAACAAAATTATATAACGTTATAAAACAAATACAAATTAAATTTTATAAAATTAATTTTCAAAATAAAATAGAAATAACTTAGTCAAGAGGAAAATACAAGGGATCTAAAACATAAATAAACATGCAAAATCACTAAATATATCGAAGCCATCCAACTTCTTTTTTATTTCCCATATATTGGAGCCTAGTTGGTTGTTAGTTGAAGGCTGTTGTATTTTATGTTGTTAAAGCAAGTGTTGCATCTGCAGTGGTTGGGGATCATTTGCTCTTTAGAGGTACAAATCCCTTCAAGTCCTTCCCTTTATGTACCAGGAGGGAGCAACATTAGCTTGGCAACCTACATCAGTTACTTTTGTATTGTTGTGATAAACCATCAAGACCAAAGCAACTTATAAAATAAGCATTCAATTTAACTTATGATTTCAGATCACTCACATCTTGATCTACAATTACCAAGGAGAGAGAGAGGGGCGGGCGCTGAGAATGACAAACCTCTTTTTAAAAATATTTTATTAATTTATTCATATTACATCTCAATTGTTATCCCATCCTTTATATCCTCCCATTCCTCCCTCCCTCCTGCTTTCCCCCTACTCCCCTCCCCTATGGCTGTGACTGAGGGGGAGCTCCTCCCCCTGTTTATGCTCATAGGGTATCAAGTCTCTTCTTGGTAGCCTGCTATCTTTCCTCTGAGTGCCACCAGGCCTCCCCATCAAGGGGACGTGGTCAAAAATGGGGCACCAGAGTTTGTGTGAAAGTCAGACCCCACTCTACATTCAACAGTGGATAATGTCCTGCCAATTGGGTAGATCTGGGTAGGGGTTCGAAGTTTACTGCACATGTTGTCCTTGGCTGGTGCCGTAGTTTGAGCAGGACCCTTGGGCCCAAATCTGCCCATCATAATGTTCTTCTTGTAGGTTTCTAGGACCCTCTGGATCCTTCTATTTCCCCATTGTCCCATGCTTCTCTCACCTAAAGTCCCAATAGGATGTCCTCCTCTCTGACCCACTTCCCTGATAAGTGAAGACTTTCATGGGACATGCCCCTTGGGCTGGTGTCAATCCGTTGATTGAACTAGAAATGATCATAATGGGTGAATTCACCCAGACGCAGAAAGAGTCAAATGGTATATGCTCACTTATATCTAGATAGGCCTCTTGTAACCTCAAAGTCAGTACCCAGTGACACATCTCTACCACGTACACAACTCCTAATCTTTCCCAAAATAGTTCTATAAAAAGGGCCAAATATTTAAATGTTTAAGCCTATAAAGGCCTATTGTCATTCAAATTATCACACAAATACAACCCAAGCCTCCACTCTTGGCTATTTGTCTAGGTAACCCCAATTTTTCTTCCTGGATTTGTTTAAGATTAGTCCATCTACTGCCGATGGCATTACCATAAACATCTGGACAGTGGCAGTGAAGTTAAGTAAAGAAATTTGCTTTGATTATGAACTAGTGTATTGAAGAGGAAAGAGCTTTTGGATTTCATCGTTTCCCATTCTAGTGTTCTACTAGGCTCCAGAAACAGAAAGAAGGTCGGTCTAGAGAGATGTCATCCCCACATTATTTCTGATATCCTTTTTCCTACTGCTCCAATCTCATGTCTATAATAAGAAGCAACCACAATATAGCTTTGCCGTAACAAATTTTAGTCTGCTGGGTAAAAGTTTTCAAGTTATCACAAAATTATGCTGGGTGTGGTGGCACATCCCCTTTAATCCGAGCACTCAGGAGGCAGAGGCAGGCAGATGTCTGTGAGTTTGAGGCCAGCCTGGTCTACAAAGCTAATGCAGAACAGCCAAGTCTACACAGAGAAACCCTGTCCCAAAACAAACAAACAAACAAACCAACCAAACTAAACCAAGACAACAACAACAAAAAACCCCAAAACTATGCTCTTAATGATCACTAAGAATGTATTTAACAGTTTCTGCTAATTTTTTTCACATATATCTTAAGTTATGGTGAAATTAGAAATTAGACCTCAAGCTAAAGCTAAACATTTTAAATCATTAAATAAGATAAATAAAACTTTCACCTGGCCTAGAAGTTCCCTATTACAGCACGTGCATGTCTGCACACACTCAAGCCTCAAATTACAAACATTCATTTTTTATTCACATGTGAGGGTTATCTAGATGACCTGGTCTAGATTAGAACAGTTGATCTCACCTGCAGTGGTTTACACATATGTACCTGGTATGTTGGCTGGTGGGTCTAGAATAATCTTATATTTTGTGGGATTGGCTATTGCCCAATGCCTGCGATTGTCTGAGCAATAGATGCTCATCTATTATCTCATCTAGGAGATTAACTTACCTTATTTAAAGACTGTCTAGTCATAACTCTCAGAATATGCAGAAGTGCCAAAGGTCTTATAAGACCTAGCCTAGGAGCTGACAGGTGAATTTTGTAACATTCAATTACCCCAAGCAAGGCACAAGCTAATCTAGAATCTGATTGTGGGAGTATTGACCACTAATTTAGAAGATCTACAAAGATCAAATGACAAGCATGGTGGATAAAAAATGGTGCATAATTCTGTTTATACCGTTTGCAAAGAACCATCACAACCAGAGATATAATCATTACTCTACCTTGTTAATGCAACCCCCTTTTTGGTGGCAAGATCTAGACAAGTAAGTAAGCTTCAAATCTTTGCCATTTAATTTCTTATAGTATTACCAAAATTTTAATTTTTATTGAGTGGGAAAGTGTCAAAATTGGGGAAAGTATGCTGCAGATACTTTATTCTCATGAGCAATGGCTAATTATTCAAAAATTAAGTATTTCCGGAAACTTTCTCCAAGAATCATACTATTATTAACTAGTGATTTTCCTACACTGATGTTTCTTGAAAGAGTCAAATGTGCTTTCCCCCCTTTTGTATTTCTTTATTGTCTTTGACATCTGAACAAATGGTGCTGTCTCATTTCAGAAACTGGCAGCCTTGATACATTCCTAGCAAAAACCAGAAGTGCAAAATAGAGGAATTCAACTTAGATTTTGTCCAGAGCAGAGACTCTGGAAGGCCCTGATTTTTCAGTTATTGGCACTCTCCCCGGCTCTTGAATATCACCGGGGAAATGGCTCAGCCTTAGCACTACACCTTCTTTTCTACCCTTTGGGTAGTTCATTAAAATCCTGACTTACCAGTTTATAAAACAAGATACACTGGTCTGAAACAGTCAAAAACTCTTGGAGTTGAAGGTGAGGTTTCCTGAGAGTTGCAACACATAGATTCCAGAATGTTCCAAAGCCTTGGAGCTTCTGCTTTTACATATTTGCTATTACTGTTGGCATTTGCTGCTCTGCTTAAGATTAATGGCATCTGAATTTGATGATCTACTCCTGCCCTACAATGAAACTTTAACAAGTTAAAGAAATATATCCCCAAGTGGCCAAAGCAAAGGATATCTTGAAACTTGATTCATATTCTCATAAAATAATAGATTTTTCAGGTCACGTTAGTCAATTTTTTAAGTGATGAATTCAGAACCCATACAACTTAATATTACCCAAAGTCCTGCAAAGTCTTTTGTCTAAACTATCAATTTGACAACACCTCCTCACTCATTAGCAATTCAATATTTCCTATTTGTGCTTCCAAAGTAGACTCCATAGTTTCTTCCCCTTCAAACAAACAATGGCTTATAACTAAAAATATCCTCAAAATGTATAGAACAGCCTATTTTATGTCTTTTCTTTAAAGCAGAGAAAGAAGTGGTAATTATTATTGATGCGAGCTAAGATATTTTTTTCTCTACAAACTATAGAACATAAATTGAAGCTTGAAAGTTCTTAGTTCCAAGACTAAAGTTTGTAATTATAAGGAATGTACACAAAATGTCTTTAGATGTTTTTGAAAAGCATTTGTCTATGGAAAATTTGGAAGGTAAGAAAAAAGAGTTGAGAGAAGAAACATATGTCTGGTGGCTCAGCTGTTTTCCCAGTGTCAGAGGTAGCTATTGCCTCTTCTTCTCGCTTCCTGCCCAGGATGATTTTAATGCTTCCAAAAGCTTATTATTCATTTCTCATACTGACGTGGCACATTTAGGGTTTATCTCACAGCAAATGGGTGAACACAAGTAAGGTCAGAGTTTCCAGTGTGAATACCATGACAATAAAAAGCACACACAAAAAATTAAATAGACTGTTTGTGATATTTGTTATGTAAGTTATAGATAAATTATACATTTTTGCTTGATTGAGCATAGGACTTGATTTTTCCTGCAACTTACACAACCCAAATTAGAAAGAAGGCTAATAATGATCTCTATTCTAGGATCTATTTATGCCAATAAGGTGCCATTAAAAAAATTCAGCTAGAAGAAGCTGGTTCCCTTTTATTGCTGTTCCTTCACCTCGGTATTGATTTAGTTCTCAAACTACTCAGACAATAGCACAAGCAAAGTGGTATTAAAACAACAAAAATGAAGATTAAACCAAAGAGCTTCTTTAGCAACACATGACAAATGCTCAAGATCATCAAACCATCACAATACAGCTCAGTTTACAGTGACGTCAGAGAAAGAGAGTGGAGATCTTGGTCAGAGACATCATCTACCTGGATAGGGTGAAGAGGTATCCATGGGCAAGTAGAGATTAAAATTTTGATAAAAAGTTTTTTTAAGTTACCATATGAAACACAAGATTTAATTATGATATTTTATACATTTATACCACTATACTTTGTTCTTATTTACTCCTTTAACTTTTCCCTTCCTTTTTGGCTGCTCCTATTCCTTACCCTGAATAGCTCTCCTTCTGTTTTTGTGTCACATGGATTCAATTCCTCCCTACTCCCCTAAGATCTGTTCCTATCCTCATGATTCCCTTTCTACTCTCACAAGCCATGTATGCCCATTCTTCTGTTGACAGATCTCTAGGTCATTTAGAATCTCCTAGCTACTATGAGTAGTGTAACTGTTTACATGGAGATAAAAGTAGCTGATTTATAAACCTCTAAGTTTCAATACCCAGGAGTGGTATGGCAAAGTCATATGGAAGCTCCAGCTCCAGATTTATATTTTTGAGAAATCTGTACACTACCTTTCATAGGTTGGACCAGGTTACATTGTTATGAGCATGACAGAGGGGTTTTTCCTTTTCTCATATCTTTGGCAGCATTTATTATTTTTATTTTTTTCTTTATGAGAGCTATACCCACTGGGGTGAGATGGCATGATTTTCCCTGGTAGCTGTTCCAACACTTGTTCAAATATTAAGTGATCATTTGTGTTTCTTTCTTTCTTTCTTTTTTTTTTTTGAGAACTTTCTATTCAAAGATTTGTTGATTGAATGCTCTTATATATATTGTACTGGCTGCAGTTCATTTCTGAACTTATTTACTATAGATATTGTCCCTCTCAGAACTATAAGTTAGCAAAATTTCTCTCATGTCGTACACTATCTCTTTCCTTTGGTTGTTTTCTTTGCAATGCAAGAACATTTACATTTTATGTAGTCTCATTTGCTGTTTTGTGAAATTTTTTTTTTGTGTGTGTGTATGGTAGCTTTATCTGCATGCATTGCTGTGTCCCGTGTATATACATGCTTACTATCCATGGAGGCTAGAATAAGGCTGCGGAGTTACACAGGGCTTTGAGTCGCTGTGCAGGTTCATAGACTAGGTCCTGGGGCCTCTGGGAGAAGAGTTCAGTGCTTCTAAACACTGGGCCATTACTAAAATGCTCGTTTGCCACTTTCAGGTATCTATTTGGTGATATTGAGGCCCTATTGCCTATATTTGGAAATATTTATCTCACTTTTTCCTCTGGTTGATATTTGAAACATTCTTTTCTTTTCCGCTGTCTCTGTCGTCCTCTTGTCTCTCTATAAATTTACTTATTTATCATTTTTATTGCTAGACATGATATATGAAAATTATAAAGAAAGCTAAGAACCCTAATGTGTTACTTTAGTTTTGCTAATTAAGGGTAGTAAGCTAAATATATGGCCAAACCACATGCTCTGGTTTTACAAACAAAGCTTTATTGGAATATAGCTTTCACGAATGTTCCATAGCTATTTTGAATTATTACAAGAGGACAGGACAGTTAGTGAAGAGATAGTAAGGGTATTCACTGTCCCTCCTTGATAGTAAAATGTGTGTGAACTCATGACCTTCACTGTAATGTTCAGATTAAAAATTTACTTTTTTATATTTATTGCATTATTTCTTTTAAAACAAAATGGGAAGAGGGTGGAAGATGTTGTATAGGACTAACATACTATCTTTTTTCAATGACCAGCTACCAAATTTTAATACTTGGTAACACTTTCCATCTAACAAGTTTATAAAGAAGGTACATGATCTCAATGTAAGTAAATTTAACAAATATTGATATAATATACGAGTACAGCATTACACTATGAGAAATGTAGACCAGACTAATAAAACATCAAATATAAGATAATTATAAATATGGAAGGGCTATTCAACATACTTTTTCTTAGTCTATTTACTTATATTCACATTTTTTCTTTTTACTTTAAAAAAAATGTGAGGTTACTGTGCACTGTATGGAAGCATCACCTGTCAATAAAAAGCTGATGGCCTACCAGCTGAGGCAGGAAATAGGAGGTGGGAGTTCCAGCAGAGAGAGATGAACTCTGGGAGAGAGTGAGAGGTGGGAAATTCGCCACAGCCTCTGAGGAAGATGTATGCATGAAACTGAGGAGAGGTAACCAGCCATGTGTCACACATAGAATAGAATAAAGGGGCAAAATGAGTTGTGACCTAGTCAGGGAGTGAGCCAAAGCTTATGGCCTAGGCACTTTATTCATAAGTAATCAAGTCTCAGAGTTATTATTTTGGAAACTGGGGCATGGGAGGAAACCCACAGTTACAAAGGTTATAGTTTATGAATTAATTACATAATTGCTCTGTCCCCCTTTCTCCTTTTAAACCTTCTTATATAACTTTCTCTGTTCTCTTTCAAATTCATGGCTCCCTTTTTTTATTACTAGTTACCATATGCATACATATATGTGTGCTCTTCCCCAGGGAAGACTTTTCCTCCTGCTGTCAACATTCCTTAGTTGTCTCTGGGTTTTCTGTAGGGTTGAGGCCTCATGGGATTCTCATGTAGTTACTTGGTCTTATCTAGCTATGACACATGAGGTGCATCAATCATCTTCATGGTATGATAACCCTATGGGGTCACCAGTGGCACACATACCTCAGTGATAACTGCAGTGGATTTCTAATTGGACCTGAAAAGACTAGGAGACCAGGAGAAAAAAGGGAAGGCCCAGAGGCACAGAGGGGAAGAGGAAGGAGGCTATGCAGATGAGTCCTGATAGGCTGTGGCTGTATGGTGGGGGAGGAGGTCCCCTTCTGTCAGAGGTCTAGGGGAAGGGAACAGGACAGAGAAGGAAGGGAGGGTGGATATTGGAAGATTCAAATGAGGGATAACATAAAGGATATAAGCAGAAAGACTCAAATGGTATATACTCACTTATATCTGCATACTAGCCCAAGGGGCATGTCCCACCAAAGCCTTCACTTACCAGGAAACTGGGACAGAGGGGAGGACATCCTACTGGGACTCTAGATGAGAGAAGCATGGGAGAATAGCAAAGTAGAAGGATCCAGAGGGTCCTAGAAACCTACTAGTAGAACATTATGATAGGCAGATTTGGGCCCAGGGGTCCTGCTCAAACTAAGGCACCGGCCAAGGACAATACAGGAGGTAAACTTTAAACCCCTACCCAGATCTAGCCAATGGGCAGAACAGTCTCCACAGTTGATTGGAGAGTGGGATATGACTTTCTCACGTACTCTGGTGCCTCACATTTGACCATGTCCCCTGGAGGGGGAGACCTGGTGGCACTCAGAGGAAGGACAGCAGGTTACCAAGAAGAGACTTGATACCCTATGAGCATATACAGGGGGAGGTAATCCCCCTCAGGAACAGTCATAGGGGAGGGGAATAAGGGGAAAATGGGGGGCGGGGAGGGAAGAATGGGAAGCTACAAGGGATGGGATAACCATTGAGATGTAACAAGAATAAATTAATAAAAAAAAGAAAGTCTAGTCTTCTGATATTAAATCATGACTGGTTATATGGGAGAAACACCTTCTAGCAAAAGAGGAATTCTCATGCCTAGTGTTGGGGTTTTATTACATATTCTTTGGCTCTTGGAAAGAACATTGTCAGCCCAGATGAGAAATTTTCATTTAAACTGTATGTTTATTTCCCTCCCCTGAATAGAGTGAAAGCGGAAGCGGAGGGGGGGGGGAGGAACAGGAGGATACAAGTGATGGGATAACAATTGAGTTGTAATCTGAATAAATTAAATAAATAAATAAAGTTAAAAAACTGTACATTTATATGTATATGCTGACTTACATGTTTTAGAGGTAGATTAGGTAGTTAATGAAAAAAAAAAAAATAGAATTTCTTATGCTTTTTCCAGACATCCTTATTGTTATTTTAACTTCTCCTGTCATCCTATACTTATCTTCTTTTCCTCTTCCTTCTTTTCTAGAGTGTTTATCTCCCCATCATGTGTCCTCTGGTATGTCCTCTTTTATCGCTCCCCCATACCCACCTCTGCATTTGTTCCTTTTTACTTTCTTGGTGTCTGTAGTCCCTCCTGTTATGTTCACTCACATCTGAAAGTTTGGAGTTTGGGGTCTCAGAGGAAAAAGAACATGCAACTTTTGTCTTTCTGGGTCTAGTGCCCCATTCAATGTATTCTTCTCTAGCTCCATTCATTTACCTCAGACTTGCTCGTCTCTTTCCTGAAATCTGAAATCCATAAAAGAAAATCCTATTTGCACTAAGGGCAACATAGGGATGTTTTATCATTAGGTGTCAGCAGATGTAAGGAAAGGGATGCTCAGGTGAGAAAACACAGGTGAGAAAAAATACACACACACACACACACACACACACACACACACACACAGAGAGAGAGAGAGAGAGAGAGACAGAGAGAGAGAGAGAGAGAGAGAGAGAGAGAGAGAGAGAGAGAGAGAGAGAGAGAGAGAGAGAGAGAGACAGACAGACAGACAGACAGACAGAGACCGAGACGAGACAGAGACAGAGACAGAGACAGAGAGAGCCTGTGTTTTCTCACCTGAGCATCCCTTTTCTTACATCTTGGTTCTTATGAACCCTGAAAAGATTTTATGTTATAGACTAGCATATATTTTCTCCTGTAGGCTCAGCATTTCCCTGTGGCACAGAGGAAGGTGAGGACAATGACAAATTTAAGTCGAGGAGGGGTCAAATGAATTGCATAGACAGGGAAATGAGAGACTGGTGACCTGTGGGTTTCCTTGTCATCTGTTAACATTTGAACTCACTTTTCAATGGTAAGAATATTTTTGTCACACATACTCTGTGACATTAGTGAAAATATCTGAGGCTCTTTGAAATTTGTTTATGTAACCTAAATAAATGGCTTAAAACTAATAGTGGCAAAGGGCAGAGGCAGGGGTGGGGAGCTTGGCGAGATGAGTGAGTGGTCAGGAGCACACGCTGCTCTCTAGAGCATCCAAGTTTGGTTCCCAGCACCCATGCCTGGTGTCTCACAAATTCCTGATTCCACACACAGGGCACCTGCACTTGCATGCCTATATATCCTCACCTCACACACATAACAAAAAATAATAGAAAGAAATCTTTCAAAATGGTGAGAACATTAAAATACCCTGAAGAAGTAATGGCTGTGTTCATTTGAAACACTCTCCACACGTCCCCAGCTCTGGTAGAGTCAGCAGACTGTGGGTGTTATCCAGTGGCTTCCAGGATCCCTGGAAAAATAGCTACTTTTTGGTAGCCAATGTGCTCTCCATCCTTTAAAACCAAATCTGTGAACCTTATCGATTCAGTAAATTGAAATCAATAGTGGCTGGAGAGATTCACAGTATGATAGATCTATGTACATTTCTTCACTGCAAATAGATACAAACTAAACAGGGCAGGAAATTGTATTCCGTCTCTGCGGGGTAGATACGCTCTACAAATTCTCTTCTCTGTAACATGTGCTATGCTCTTTAGCAGACATTTATTCAGGTCTCCTGGATTATTGGCTGTGTTTTACTTGTTAAGGAAACTCAGGGAAAAAGCCTGTATTTTTGTGTGTACTAATCGTGGACTGGCAGAAAGATGCTTTACAATTAGGTGTAGTGGTGGTCATGGCAATTGATATTCAAGTTGAAAGTCCATCTTCTGTATTGAAAAACTGGGTGACAGGTTCAAAATTTCTTCTTTTTTTATTAAATATTTTTACATATACATTTATATTATTATACACACAAACACATATATAATATACTACCTACAGCAAGAAGAACCATGACAAAATCGGCAATTACATAAATGTTACATTCTTAGTGTTTTAGCCAATTGTATTTGGCAGCCTTGAAGAAAACATCGTTTCTATCTTGGTGCATCTAAAATTCTGAATAAATCAATATCTATCATATTGGTGAAATCTAAGATAAAAGAATTGGTTCCAGCTATACATGTTTTTCATAGTTACCTCCTAAAGCAAAGACTGATTAAGTATTAAGTGGAAGCTGGGTGGAGTAGTAGAATAAAAATATAACTCTTTTTTAAAATTAATTTATTCTTGCTACATCTCAATGGTTATCCCATCCCTTGTATCCTCCCATTCTTCCCTCCCTCCCATTTTCCCCTTAGTCCTCTCCCCTATGACTGTTCCTGAGGGGGATTTCCTCCCCTTGTATATGCTCATAGGGTATCAAGTCTCTTGAATGTATAAAAATTGGCAAGTAATATATGTGAAACATTTGAGGTTTAATTCTTAAGAATAGTTCATTCTTGTTATAATATTAGCATTCAAATAAATTAATTGTACCAAACTAGTCAAGTTGCCCAGGTGACCTTTGAACACTGAAATTACAGGTGGCTAACATATCTGCCTGGTTGGTTCTGTTTTCTGTTCTCATTTTTATTAATTCTTTGAGAAATCCTTATAGCGTGTTTATCATATTTATCCATTATCACATTCTTCCCAGATCCACTTATTGTCTTGTAACCCATCCAATTTTGAGTCCTCTTTTATTTTATTTTTGTTTTTTTAAAATCTCATCAAGCGCTGTTTATGCTACCCATATACTCTTGGATGTATGGCCTTCCACTGGAGAGTAATCGACCCTCCAGGGGCCACACTCTTAAAGAAAAGTGACTTCAACTCTCAGAGCAGAAATCATTTGATAACAGTGCCTGAGCTAGGGTGATATTTTGGAGTCTCTTCCCCCCTCCATGCTAGAATTTGGTCTGGCAGGAGCTGTATTATCTGATGTGAATTTATATATCCAATTGCCATGCTTTGTTCAGAAAACACCATTTTCTTGTAGCCATCCACCTCGCCTGGGTCTTACAATCTTTTTGTCCTGGGCCCTGGGAGGAGGGAGTACGGTATAGATGTCCTGCTTAAGGCTGAACACTCTGTGGTCTCTTATTTTTATGTGTTGACCAGTTATAGGTCTCTGTGTTGATCAGTATCTACCACAAAAAAGAAGTTTCTCTGATAAAATTTGAGAGACAGAGTCATCTATGGATATAATAAAGCTCTATTTTAATATTATGCCCTTTTAGCAGAATAATAGCAGTGGATTATTTCCTTGGGGCCTGTGACCTATCTAGTCAAAGATTCTTGGCCTGATTATGGTGCCAAGTCTGAGTTTCATACTGTAGAACAGGCCCTTAATCAAAAAGTGGTCGGTTGATCTGTTGGCACTCCTACCACTGTATCGATGGGCACGTATGTCTTGCCAGACCGGTCAGGGTTAGCGCTCTCAGAGTTCACATCTGGGTAAAATTTATGATTTCTCTCTCCTAATAGGATGCACAGAATGCTAGAGAGCTAGTTAGTGGGAATGAAGTTTCCAGGTCAGTACCAGCTTAACTTCTCTGTATTCTGATTCAAGTATGTGCTATGGTCAGCAGCAGGGCTTACTATCAATTTGGGGCTGATAGCCAGGAGCTTTATCAATAGCCTGTAATGTTTGTTAAACTACAAAAAAGGTAACTGGGATATTTATTTGTTAGGCTGTGGTTATTTCCCCACACTCCCACACCTCTCTCTCTCTCTCTCTCTCTCTCTCTCTCTCTCTCTCTCTCTCTCTCTCTCTCTCTCTCTCTCTCTGTCTCTGTATGTATGTATGTATGTGTATATATATATATTTAGCATAACCCTTCAGGAAGATGCAGATGGTGGACTGCTGGTGTGGACTGTAATACTGGCAAATGTACATGCAATAACCAGAGAAAATTAAGTCTCTGGGGTAGAAGATCTTTTTATGGAAAATTATTCCAATGAGTTACTATTTAGTCTACACTAAACTCATATAAAATAATATTTCTAACTTGACATATTTCCACTTACAGATACTTTATAGGAGAGTAATGTGGTGTCAAGTAAATATTTTATTTAACACGTTATTTCCAGAACATTCAGAAGTAAACAGAAACTCTTGAGTTTCATTGTGCCTTCAGGTAGAATGAAAATATGGGTAAAATAATGAATCTAGCTGTATATATTTAATATGATATGCCATTTTTGGAACTAAGGCTTGAGGGGATGCTATGAAGTAGAATTATGAATTTGGCTTTTTTTTTTCCTAGAGAAATTTAATGTGCAAATCAAGTGAAAATCAAGAAGACCGACATTTAAGTCCAATGTATTTATTTCCTCTTCCCATTTCTAACTTTTCCCTTTGGGTCTCTGAAACTATTATAGAATTAAAGTAGTGATCAAAAAGTGACCAATATTGAAAGAATACCCAATGGGTTGAAAAATCAAATGGTGGACTCAAACATTATGGTTTTTAGGTAGAATGTTTAGGTGAAATTACTTAGGTCAGAGTAACCAATGAAGCAATGACTTGCATTACACACAGTGAACCTTAAGGTCATTATGCTAAGAGAATGAAGCCAGGCATAATGGGCCACACAAGAAGATCCCACCTTTACGTGATTTCCGAAACAGGCAGCTCTACAGAGGTAAATGACTGAAGTTTCCGGGAACAGATGGAGAGTCGGCATGAGGGATGTTTACTCACTGACAGAGAGCTTCTACTGAGGGTGTTAGAAATGGACCACACTCAGACAGTGGCGATGGGCACAGAGTTTGGGCATGGACTGAAAGCCAGTGAGCTATATATTTTGAAAACTGCTCTTCAGGCACTGAGTGAAGTATTATGAATTTAGTATTTGATTCTTTTATATAAATATTTTTTATTTTATACATCTATTAGAGTTTTCTCATTTACACACATGATATATTTCGAAAGCTCAACTGGATTTCTGTATGTGTTTCGACTTCAGCATGTTTTGTTGCATATATTTTGATGCTGTCATTTAGGTGTACACATTTTTAGGATGTTTCTATCCCTTCCTCCCTCATTTTTACTTTTTTTTCTCTGAATTAAGGTTCTTAATTTTCAAAAAAAAATTACACTCTACCACATCCTAATACAATTTTATAGAAATTAGTGACAAGGAAAATATTAAAATATTAATGGAAGGCAGGTATTGTGGTACATGTCTGTAATCTCAGTTCTCAGAAGTTAACCGCACAAGGATTAAACAGAAAATTTGATGCCAGTTTGAGACCTAGTCTCAAACTAATAGAGCATAGTGCTTATAAGCTACAATGAGATTGCTCACTGGTATGGTTTTTTTCTTTTGTCAAAAACTTTATAGCCTCTCTGATTTGGCATTTTTCTTATCCATTTTTTTTGCCTACACTTTGCATTGGCATTTCTTATTTCATTCAATTTATATGTTACATGTTATGCCATATTTCTATTTTACTTTTCACTTGTCTTTGTTTTTATGTTTAAAATGTACTTTTAACACACATGCACACACACACTCACACGCACACACACACACACACACACACACACACACACACACACTCACATGACGTTAAACCAATCTGTCAATCTGGTTTTTGGTTTGTTTGTTTTTCAGAACATAATATTTTAATTTAAAATATATTTTTCTCTCATAAAATAAGTACATCCCAATCATAGTTTCTAGTTCCTCTTCTCCTTCTAGCTCCCCACTAACTCCACTCTTCACCAGATCTACTCCACCTCTGTTTACTCTTCAGAAAAAAAATCAGGCCTCCAGGAGACAACAGCCAAATACAACAAAACAAGAAACAATAAGAGAAGGCAAAAGCCATCACATCGAGGCTGGACAAGGCAACTAAATAGGAGGGGGAAGTCTCAAGAACTGACAAAGGAGCCAGAGATGCATCCACACCCACTGTTAGGAGTCCCACAAAAGCTGCCAAACTATCAGCCATAACAGATGCAGAGGGCCTGGTGCAGACCCATGCAGACCCTAGGCTTGCCACTGCAGTCTCTGGGAGCCATGTGAGCCCTCTGAACTAAGTTGATTCAGTGGGCCATGGTCTCCTGGTGCCCTCCATGCCCTGCCCTCTAACTCCTACAATTATTCCCTCCATCTTTCTCAGAGTTCCCCCATGTCCAATGGGAGGGACCCGATGGAGACCTCCAATTTAGACTGTCACGCCCCCCCCCGCACATCTCTCTCTCTCTCTCTCTCTCTCTCTCTCTCTCTCTCTCTCTCTCTCTCTCTCTCTCTCTCACTTTGGCCTGTGGGTCTCTAGGCTCACTCTAGTTTGCTGCTTGAGGAAGCCTCTCTGATGACAATTGGACAAGGCACAGATTGTACATCTCTGGGCTATCCAGTTTTGGGTTCCTGGCCATCCAGGCTACATCATGGGAACAGGCTTTTTATTTGCTGAGTTTATACTATTTGTATTTTAAATAACTAAAATTGAACGAGATCTTCAATATATTTAGCTAATGTAATTTGTTTTTATTCTTTCTTTTGCTGTTGTTATTGGATGTGTTTAGTTTCCTCCCGCCACACCCCTTCTCCTATTTAGAAGCTTTCATTAGGATTAATTGAATATTTTTGAAGGTTCTACTCAATTTCTAGAACTTGAATTAATAACTTTATATATTTTCCTTCATTATAATCACTCTAAGGAAGTAGTCCTTAATAGTTTTCACCTGCTACAGCTCAGCTTGATCCTCCACATTTTTTATGGTTTCATCCTTTAAATATACTGTACAATGTCCCTTCAGGGTTTCAGTTCAGATTGTGAGTCTGTTCTGTGGCCCTGGCTGATCAGTAGCAGCTTGATTATAATAAATTTTTGCTATCTGCATTGACTTGATGTTTGAGTTATGTTGAATTTAAGTGGACCCCACAATAATAACAAAAATAAAATCAAGTAAAACAAAAGCTAGAACATTGAAATAGAACAAAAGAAACAAACAGAAGGAGTCAAAAGAGAAAGCACAAGAAACAGCCTCAGACACAGAGACCCACTTGTCTGTACACTAAAGAAACCCATAAAGACACCAAACTGCAAATCTGTGTAAATAAAATTTTAAAAGATAAAGTAAAAAGAAAAAAAGAAAAAGTCCTGACATGACATTATGGGACACAGAACCTCCAAAGATACTACTGAGTTAATTTTCTGATGCCTATCTACTTCTGGGTGCCCATCTTACCCTTAAGAATAGTTTCTTTTTCCCAGTGAAACTTCCATGGAGAAAAGTAAATTTTCATTTGCAAGAAGTTATCAATTGAAGATAGTTACTACATTAGGGATGGAGTGCCTGTTTGCTTCTCCTTCCGTCTCCAGGACTCCGTCTGGCACAGACCTGTGAGGACCCTATCTCTCTGTGAGGTCATAGGAGCCTCGATTATGCTGATTAAGAGGATATTGTTCCTAAGTGTCCCCCATCCCCTCTGGCGCTTACACTCTTTCTGGTCCCTCTTTTGCAGGATTACCTGAACCTTTAGTTGAGGGATTTGATGGAGACATCCCCTTTAGGGTTGAGTGTGTTAAAGTTTCTCATTCTCTGAGTAATGCCTGGCTGTGGGTCTCAGTATCTGTTCCCATCTGCCGCAGGAGGAGGCTTCTCTGATGATGGCTTGCAAGGCACTGACCTGTGAGTATAGCGGAATATAACTAGGAATGTGTAATTCTCTTCCCTTAAGTGGCTATATATCCCCCCTTTTGGCATATCTAATACTGAATTAGTTTTCCTTTTGTGTATTTTAAAATTGTGAGCTTGTGGTTTCAGCAGTTTTATCTATGATAGTCCATTGAGTCTTGTGTTGGAAAATTTAGGCATGGTTTTCAGTTATGACTCCAAACCCACCTCATCATACATTAAGGTTGAGTAGTATCTTTACAAGACATTATTTTTCTGTTTTTCTTTTCCCCGTTATCTCCAACTTTAGACAAAGCTGAGCTATAGAAGCACGTTTTCAGCATTCTTTTGCTAGTGTGTCACCCCTTGGTAGCTCTACTTTTGTACATGTCTTTAGTCACACTCAGTCCTCACACAATCCCTCATCCTCTAAGCTAGAGCACAGTGGATCCAAAATATTCTAGGGACACGAAAAGCTTGGCTCTTCAATGACCCTCCATGAAGTTCGGAGCTTGTGTTTTTATTCTTATTTAAGGTTGTTTCTATTCTACTTAAAGCTACTTGCTACCATGTATGCTTTTGTTCATTTCTAATACTCATGATAGTTTTTTTCCTCTTCATTAATCTTGACATATTTCTAAATACATGCATCTTAGGACTGTCAAATTGATACCTATAAATTTCAGGTTGAATTATTAGGTGTATTTCTTGAGCAGGGAATGCAGTGTTAGGTGTGCTGTTATGAAAAAAAAAATTGTCTAAAAGCAGCAGTTGTAGTCTTCATGTTGGCAAGCAAATTGAGCATATTAAATAAAATGCAGGAAGAATATATTTAGATAGAGTGTCTCAAAGTTCTGGTTTATGTAGTCAAGGAAGGTAATCCAGACTCAAAATGATTATATAAATTAACCACATAGATATTGACATCAACACTAGATGAAATATATTCAGTGGTCTAACAGATGATAGGTGGGCACTTGAGATATAGAAGGAAGAAAAGTTATTCCAAATTCTATAATAAGTAATCACTATAAATTCTCTATTCTGCTTTTGAATTTTATTTGGAGATTCTAGATCAAGTCCTCACTGTCCTTGTGATCTGGTACTTTCTGTCTTTGCCAGTTCTTGGATGTAGTGTGAATACATAACTGATAAATTATGCAGAAAAAACATGGCTCAAACAGATTTCTGTGATTTAAAAAGTCATTTGGAATGGTATTGCAATTAATATCTTGCCTAATACAAAATAATTTGAGAAGATTGATTTTTTTTTACCCAGAAAACCTGTAATGCAGAAACCCATCTGTCTTCAGTTTTCTTAAACCTCCTTCAAAGCCAGATGCTAATAAATATTAATAAAATTCCAAGATAAAATGTATCCTAAGACTGCTATGCCCATTGTTGGATTTTAAGATGCTTAAGAATAAAGCATCCATATACAGTTGCTTCCAGAAAATAGACTGAAAAAAAATCACTTTAAGAAAGCAAGAGCTGATTTTGGCTTACAGTTGCAGAGGATCACATCAGGGAAGACATAGCAGCTGGGGCATCCGATGGTTGGTCACACTGTGTAAGGGAAGCAGAGAGATGCGTGTTGCTGCTTCCTGCCTGTCTTTCCAGCCCCCAGGACTTGTGCTGCCCACACTTAGGGTGGCTTTTTCTATCTCACAGAGACTAATCTAGAAATTCCCTCCCAGGTGTGCCCAGTGATTATTTCCACAGTGTTTTAAACCCTCTATTGACAACTGAGATTGCCCACCACAACGGGGAACAGCACAGGCTTCCTGTCAGTAATGAGCTGTCACCATGGTGATTGCAGTAACCTCCCTTTCTGCACTGTACTTGGAAGCAAATTAGCTGCTCTGGCTCAAATCATGTGTTCTTCGCATGGTCTCCAATTGCTCCTTTAACAGTACTTTTCAACACAAACTTGAAACATTTTGAGAAACCACATGTTTCCAGATAGCAATTGCTTTGCCATTTTAAGAGGTATAATTAAGCAGGTTCTTTAATTATGTTCACTCACAAAATTAACGGTACTAAAAAGTCAAATACTAAGAATGAAAATAACTCTAAAGCAGAGTCCACTGACATCCAAAAGTGAAATATATGTAAAACCACCCTGATCTTAAGTGGCAAGTTGGTAAGTTATGCCAGTGTTCGCTGGTCACCTTATGCTCACAGGTTAGTTATATGCCACATGGAGTGAATCTCTTAAGGGCGGACTTTTATCATTGTGAGATGGAGCTAACATAATCCTAAGTCTCGCTTTTAGTTTGAGAGGAACAGGAGTGGCTCGCACAAAGGCCTCTTTTTATGTAACAGAGATGGGAACACTGTGGAAGCAATGACAACCTGTTTCTTGGCAAGTGACTTAAAACCCGGCAGTGCCTGTTTGGAATTGCCCTAATGTGTGGCCTTACTCTAACTGCTGCAGCCCCTGCTCCCCACCTCCACTATTTGGTGGAAATAAGGAAATGCTGAAGATTTGAGATGAAGCCCTGTTCACGGTTAGGAAGAACTTAAAGAAATTCAGACTGGGTATAAAAGGCTGCGCGTTATTCTCCAGTGTCTTCTGTGGAAAAATCATAAAGACTTTTTTGAAGGTTTCAACTGAAGCAAGTGATGTCTTAAAATCAGCTCTCTAGGAATGGGTGATTTTCTTTTTCACATAGAAAACTAAACCTCAAAAGGCATTGTCAGGAAAGCTATATTTTGTGGTGAATGATGTTTACTTATGGACAGTCTGTGAATAATTTTGTCCACTGTCCATGTACAGTGACTGATTTTGTGTGTGAGAACTATGAAGGCTGTGTTCACTTCCTGAAATTGCATGCAGACAGAAATATTGCAACCAGCAAGGTCAAATTTTTTTTCATTTGATTTTACTTTACATGGTTAGTGAAAAAATGTTATTCTAATAGAATATAATTAATATAGTAACATAGAGAGAATACATGGAAAATAGTTATTTTACATATTAGGCCTGTAGAATATGTAAAGGGAACATTTTTAAAGCATCTGTAGAGTGGCTTAAATATCTGAGCTATTAAAGGTGATGCCAAGGGTAAAGGTTCGTTCTATAGGCACTAGTTGGATTCATGCAATGGAAATATAGTGAATATATGATTTTAAAAGAAAACTCTGAATAATTATTTCTACATAAAATGAATGAAACATGTTTCCAGGGCTACATGTCAGCTTCTTCTTATCTTTAATTATTTCAAAGTATGTATTTGAATATACTGCTATCATTTCCTTACTTTCATCCCTTTCATAAATTCTTTCTCAGCTTCAAAAAATGTCACACTAGGGATATTTTAATGCAAAAAGAAGACCAAAGAATATGGGGGAAAAGACATTTCAATATTCAGAGAACACGAGGAAGACAGACAGAGGGAATGAGCTTTAATGTGGCTACCAGTAAATTGGAAAGGGTATTTAGGAGAGCCAGTACCTCACAAGTACTCTTCACAGCAAACACAAGAATTTTAGAAAGAAGATGAAGGAAGGAAGGGAGGGAGGAGGGACGAAGGGAAGAAGAACAGAGGGAGAGAGGGAGGGAGGGAGGAGGGAGAGGCAAGCCCTATGGAAACTTAACTACATTACTTTTGTCAGTGTTCTATTCAACAATCAAAGCCTGAGATCGCCTGGTTGGAGATGGACTACTACACTCTTCTTTATAACAAGCAAACTTTCAAAGACACACTGTAATATTTAAAAGAGAGAGAGAGAAAAAAAAACAGTTGGACCACACTATCTGGCTGTACAATGTGACTCAATAGTATAAATAAATCAACTCTGGGCTGTGGCCTTTGGGTTTACTGGCTGAGTGAGTGCTCCTCAGAGGCGGTGCTTTTTGTGAAGGAAGGTGGCAGCACTACGAGGTGGTGTCTACCTGGCAGAAGAAGGTCTTTAGGTAAGATTTTGAAGTGAGATCTGGACCCTGTTTTTACCATGTTCTTGCTTTCTCTTTCTCTGCTCCACCATACTTTACATACCACGATGAAGTAAGATTCTCTCGAACTATGAGCTAGTACAAATCTTCACTGTGTTCCTGTCAGGCATAATAGTCATAACAATGTGCAAGCAACAAGCAGAGCAGCTGCCTTTTCAAAATTACTGCTTAGTGGCTCCGTGTTTTCAACCGCTCCATAGGTTCAAGAGATTGTTTTTGTCTTTACAATGTCTGTCTTTTTTTCCCCATGCTTTTGTGTATCTGGAATAACACATCTTTCTTCTTGTCCAAATCCTGCTCACATCGCACTGAACATCTTGAATACTTGGCAATGATTATTTTGTCGTTTCTATAATTGTTTTGAGATAGTTCTCTTACAAATGTTTCATTTTCTGCACAGATCACTCCTTGTTCTGATAAAATACACTTTGGTTTGCTCGAAATTATGAAATTGTTTGATGTTTGAAGAGCATCAGTTGCTTTTCAGTTGAATGTCTGTCTGCTTACTATGGTTTATGCATGAAGGTGACCACTTATTCTTCACTGCAGTTATTTTCTATTTCTTCTAATTATAGAAAAATGAGGTGTGAGAATGCCCATTCTATTTGACGTAATAGGCTAGAAACATCATAAATATCAGCAATATGCACAGTGATATATGTTTCTTAGATAAATCCTTTCCAGAGGGTCCTGAGAGAACAGTTCTGTGGTACCCTGCTATGTCACGTAAGAAGTAAACAAGAAAGGAAGGAAGGTGAGTTTTGGCACTGTGTCCTCTGGATTCTAAATAACCTGGCTGGGGTCAGTTGAGAGTCAAGGAGGGTGAGACTGTTCTTCAAGGGAGCAAATCAGCCACTACCCTGTCCACTCAAGCTGCCACTGCTGCAGAGCACAGAGGCTGTCTCTGGTTGGCTTGAAGTTTTCTAGCTCTATTCCAGAGCAAGAACAACCTCAGAAAGCATGATTCTCAGTACCGCAGTAGACCCATGATAACAGACAACAGAAACAGCACGTTACAGAGACCACTTAGAGTGCAAAAGCTACGTCACCAGATAAAGTCTACATTCCACTCACACTATATAAAGGCCAGACTAAATTAAGAGATTTGGCAGTGCATGGAAGATCAGTACTTTAAATATTTAGACCCAGACCAGGCACGAAACTATCCTGACAAATATCTCTAGTCCCTGTTATGATGCCTTCAACTCCAAGCTCTGAGAACAGCTCTGAATATGAAGGTCTTCAGGAAGCACATTTAGACGTAGACATACAAGCATTCCTACACACAAAAGTGCCATAAAATGCAAAACTGGAAGCCATAATATATGCACAAAGAACCTATAAGGTAAAAATAAATAAATAAATAAATAAATAAATAAATAAATGCCTTTACTAAACATGATGAGACAAAGAACTTCCAAAGATGCCATTGAGTTTGTTTTGTGTTGGCCATCTATTGCTGAATGTAAAAAAATTTATTTAAAGCTTAGTTAACTCCAATGTATTATTAGAATAAAAGCTATAGGAATACTTTGTGGGAAATCGCTGCTGCCTCCTATTGCATCTTCTCTCCTTCTGTGTGGGCAAGCTCCAGTTAGCGGAACACTTTGATCACTACCCTGTCACTCATTAGTGCTCCTTGACTGGGAGGGGGCATTCTGGAAAGAGAAGACCTGCTTGCATGGCCATGTCACCTCTTCCTTTGGGAAAATGTGGCTGAAAGGAACCCGTGGTCTCTGTTACTCTAAATCATGAATATCTGACTGTCTCTTCAGAAGATAACCTTTCATAGTGTACTGTCTCTATCTTACTTTCTGCTCTAGGTGGAGGCGTTGTTAGAAGCCACTGTAAGCCAAAGTTTGTTGCGAACTTCCAGGTGGACCTGGCCAAAGTGGGAGGCTATTTCACAGGAACTTTCCAGAGGAACTAGGTGAATGATCTCAAGGAAACTGTTCCTTGAGATCCATGCTCAGTAGATGACAATGAGCTATGCGATTCATTGAGCAAAGTCTTCCCAAGGGAGCTGTCTGACAAGCAACTTGATGACTTGTGGCGGTTGTCAACCACTTCCTTCTTCCTTCTGGGTCCAAGGGGCCTCAGATACACTCTTCCTTGCTTCAGGTTGTGGTTTTATTTCTTGTTGGTATCCTTACATGCTAAGCACACCCATGTAGTTACTCTGTAGGACCTTGACTGATAAAGAACTTATTTAAAATTATGAAATTGAGAAAAAAGTCTGCTTAGTTACATTTTAATGTTATTTTCTCTAAATTAAACTTAAAAAAAAAATCACTGTTATATTGACATATTTAGTCACACAGTTGGGAAGAAAGGAGCTAAAAATCCTAAATTAAGAAATGGAAGTATTTGGTGCTGAAGCTCACATTGTAATCACCTAGAAAAAGAGAGAAAGAAACATATAAGGGCCACTGGGAGTATTTTCATATACACCATCTCTTCGTGTCACCTGCTGCCTTATCCTCTTTTCATGGACTGAGTGTGGGACTGTCTGAACTATCCTCTGAGTGGTATCTGTTTGCATCCCGCTACTTTGCAGGTAAAGGTGTGAGTGCAAAGCAACAACACAGGTGTGTGGGCCATTCGGGTTACTCTTTTAGGTGAAGTCTGCTTCTGATGGTAGCCATCAGTCTCTCCTTTGTCTATCAGAAATAGTTCAGCCTGAAAATAAACAGTGCATACTAAATGGACAACTTTAGTCAGAACTTCTCTCCTATGCCATAGCGCATTACAGCTTCTAGCTAAAAATCTTTAAACAGGAAGCAACACATTTCCTTCCTCCCTCCCTCTTCTTTCTCTCCCTCCCTCCCTCCCTCCCTCCCTCCCTGTCTTTCCTTCTCTCCCTCCCCCTCTTTCTCTCCTCTCCTTCATCCCATCTTCCTTCCTTCCTCCTTTTTCTGTCTCGGTCTCTCTGTCTCTGTCTCTTTGTCTTTCTGTCTCTCTCTCTTTCTCTTTCTCTCCTCTCTCTTTCTCTCTCTCTATTTCTCTCTGCCCAGGGTGGCTGAAATACACTATGAAGCAGCAAAGGCTGGCCTCCAGCTCTTAGGATCTCCCCCTGCTGCCCTCTGCCTCCCAGATGCTGGAACTGCCAGCACAGGCTTCCACAGGCAGCTCTTCTCTGCTTAGTCCACTCTTAGAGAACTTCAGCACTGGAGGGGAAATTATGCCCATCTGCTACTGATCCAAAGCATTTAAATAATTCACTTACCTTTTCAGCATATTGTCCTCAATTCCCACGAATTAACTCACTAAGCACTTACTCATTTTCAATAAAATACTTATCAATAAACACTGTCATAGTCCTGTTACATGTAAATATCATTTAATAAATGAGTCATTTTCTAGAAATCAAAATAAGAAGTTAGAAGTTTATGTTTTCTAAAATGATATACACTTGGTCATTTTACTTTTTTCAAAGCCCAAACTGTTTTTGCAAATGTGAATTGGCAAACATACTGTTTTCTATGGAAAATGGCAGAATGACCATAACAGAGGCAAAACGAAGCTAGTAACAAATTAAAAAATTAAAAAGATAAAACCTTATCATTTGTTTTCGGATAGGGCATGTACCAATCCAAGGCTTATTGGCTAGTTCCCAGAGAAAGCTATGTACTGACTGACACCTGTTCTGCTTCTGAAAAAGTGTATTATGGCCAGGACTGTTAGAAAGCAGTGAGAGTCTATGCTGCTACCCGGATTACTTGCAGTGACTAACCCTGAGATTGCAACACACACACACACACACACACACACACACACACACACACACACACAGACACACACATACACACACAAACACAGACACACACACATACACACACAGACACACATACACACAGACACACACATACACACACACAGTCACACAGACACAGACACACACAGACACACATACACACCCAGACACACAGACACAGACACACACAGACACACATACACACACAGACACACACACACACACACACACACAGACACACACACACACACACACATACTCTATGATCATGTACTTCCTGAATGTGATTGCTACTCACTCACATATTTTCATCTACAATTGTGTAGCTTGAGTTCGATGGGCATTTTGGGGTAATAGAGGTCTGCATTTCTATTTAAAAAACTTTTTTTGATTAGTAGATCTTCATTTGTTCAAGGGAGGCTTGAGCCACTGGTGCTGTCTGAGAGTAGCATCTGGTAGGACAAATGTCACAAGCTCTTCATGTGTTAACGTGTGGTAAGATTGCATTGATGGTGCTCTTTGCTCTCTTCAAGTTTTCCTTTATGAGCTATAACACATGTACAATGCATATGAAGTGCTGTATATTTTTGCATTTCATTAAATTAAAAAAATCCCTAGACCTCTCTGCAACATTGTCATTGTAAATCTTTTTAATGTATGTATTACCTACTGATATTTGATGCTTGCTGCCTTTTTCCTTCATGGCTAAATCCCAATGACAAGAATTATTGTTAAGTGACTGCAAAGAAGCTAAAAACTTTGAAGATTTAACCATAGAGAAAAAAATATTTTTAACCATGTGTGTAATTTGCTTTGCCTTTTGTCTCTTTGTACATTCATAATGGTATTCCTAGCTTCCTGGGAATCCAGCTATGTGACTAGACATATTTGGATATTTGAGTTATACATCATAGCAGTTAGAAGGCCAAACAAATATTTGTTCCAATTTTACAAAAAAAAAGAATATTTTTAAAAATATTCTGAAAATCAGTTGTTTTCTTGCATTTGCCGGTGATGATCTGACGCTGCAGGAAAGAGAACTCTTCCAGGGAGAGAAGACGGAAGCATGTCATCACCTCAAGCCAGATCTTACCACTCAAGCTTACTGGAGGTTTTAGAAACACTTCAGCCGAGTTTGTTAAACTCATAGTTAAAATACCAGGTGAAATAATTGAATGATTACACAAAAGTTGTGCACAGGCATGTGAGTGTCCGGAAGCCCCTCACCTCTCTACTTCCCCTGCTAACATCTAGATAAGCATTGCACTATTTTATCATCACCAAGAATATGAAAATAGTGTTGACATAATCGTTAACTGAGCTGTAGACTTTATTTAGATTTTATCAGTTTCTCCTACACATATCCTCTGCTGCATTGCATAGTACATTTAGTTTTATATTTCCTTAATTGCCATTTTATTTGTAGATCCCCAGTCTTTCTTAGTGTTTCAGGTTTATAGTGTGTTGAAGAGTATAGTTATTTAGTGAAATGTCACTCGAATAATAGGAAATATCAAGGTCACTAGTCTTCTTAGGTCATTCCTCAAGCACCTCTCTAGTTGTTGATACCTGAGTTATTAAACTGAAAAGTTACTAATTTTTCTTTAAATAACAGGAACTTTTGCAGGTCTTGGAAAAAGTGGTTAGAGATTTTGAAGTTTGTTTATCACTAACTTTGCCTGTGGGTTTAAGTAATCCTTGGAGATCATGGGGGCACAAGTTATATTGTTATCTGACAAATTCTGATAACTACTCTCTCTGAATTTAGTTTGACCAACACTCTAAAGGAGAACTGTTTTTATTCATCTATCCATTGATCTATATTCAAGATTATCTCTTTTAATTTGTAGATAAAATACTTCCTTACAAACATTTTATTTTTAGATCACCTTCCTATGTGCATATATTTTAGGAAGCCTTTAATTTTAGCTGTTTCTCCATGTGTTTCCTTTCTCATCCCTCTCGTTCTCCTCCTCCTCCCATTTAATCCTCCAAATCAAGCCCCCATCTATAATTTACTAATCTATGTCCATTTCCTAGGGAGATCTATCTCTCCTCAACTCAATATATTACTCTATAGCTAATATATGTGATTCTACAGATTGTAGCTTGGTTATCATTGCTTAATAGCTAATACCCATGTATAAGTGAATATATACCATATTTGTCTCTCTGGGTTTAGGGTACCTTATTCAGGATGATTTTCTTTAGTTCCATCCATCTATCTGAGCATTTCATGATTTCAGATTCTTTAAAAGCTGAGTAATAGTTCATTGTGTATATGTCCTTTTTCTTTTTCTTTATTCATACATTGAGGGGCATGTAGGTTATTTCTGATTTCTGGTTATTATGAATAGAGCGGTAATGAGCATGATTGAGCCAGTGTCTCTGTGGTAAGATAAAGCCTCCTTTGGGAATATGCCCCCACAGTGATTTAGCTGGATCTGGATATAGACTGAGTCTCATCTTCTTGAGGAACCATCTCAGCCAGACATTACGCAAAGAGTGAGAGACTTTGGAACACTCAACCCTAAAGAGGATGTCTCCATCAACTCCCTCTCCTCAGAGCTCAGAGAACCCTGCAGGAGTGGAGGTGGAAGGAGCGTGAGAGCCAGAAAGAATTGAGGATACCAAGGAGATAAGACCCTCGAAATCAACAGAATCAATGCACACATGAACTCACAGAGGCTGATTCAGCATCCACAGTGCCTACCTGGGCCTGCACCTGATTGGGTCCTAGAGATGAAAGAAATGGACACACAGCCTCATCCCTAAGCCAAAAGCTATCTTCAAATGATAACCACTTGCAGATAAAAATTTACTTTTCTCCAGGAGAGTTTAACTGGGGGAACGAACTACTTTTATAGGTAGGCTGCATACCCCGTAGTAGATGGCCACCAAAAAGTGAATTCAGCATCGTCTTTGGAGGTTCTTCATCTTTGTAAGTCATGGCAGGGCTCTTCATTTGTTCCTTTCTTATTTTGATTCTTTTATTTTTATTCAATTTTTTAAATTCTCTCTTTTACTATATATTATGGCCTCCAGTTTAGGGTTTTTATGGGATTCCTGAGCATGTGATTGAGTGGGTCTCTGTGTGTGAATCTTGTGCTTTTTTTTTTTTTTTTTTTTTTTTTTGGCCCCTTTCCAAATTCTGTCTGTTTTGTCATATGTCATATTTTATTATTATCCCTTAGAATCTTATTTATTTCCTAATTAGATACAGAGAGGGTGGATCCTAATAAGACGGGGGGTAGGTAGAAACCTGGAAAGGTAAAAGGAAGGGAGTGGGAAAACGTAATCAGAATATATTTTGTGAGAAAAAAATTTATTTTTAATAAATAGTAGGCAAAAGGACAAAATATTTTATTTTATTTTATTCTCTGTCTTTGTCTCTGTCTCTCTGTCTCTCTCTGTCTCTGTGTGTGTGTGTGTGTGTGTGTGTGTGTGTGTGTGTGTGTGTGTGTGTCATGGAAGTACACTTATAGGCTGCTGTAAGCCACACAGTATGAGTTCTAGGGACCAAATTTTCATGTTCTCCAAGAGCAGCCCGTATTCTTAACTGTTGAAAAATTTCTCTAGTCCCAAAATAAAGTGTTTAATAATGGCCTCTGTGTTCTTTTCAGATGGCTCTTATTGTTAACATATCCTTATTTCATGTATAATGAAGATGTATAATACGCACCTTGTACTCGCCCTGCTCCAGGCTTGGAATCAGCAGACTTTTTGAGCGAGGATCCTTGATTCAGCTTCTTTTCTTCATACAACAGTACTTCAGAAGCAAGACTTGGGTATGCACGCAGGCTTTGGGCCATTGCTTTTAGATCATCTTGGCAGATAGGACAGAAAACATACGCACTGATGCACAGTCCCTGCATTTTCTCTTTTTGTTGGCACCCACACTAAAAGTCCTAAGCTGCTATTTATATTCCGAATCTTTTCTGGCATCATGAGGAACCTTTGCCCTTCCATGGTTTGGTTCCTAAACCTTTCTTCCACAGTGTGAAAGTAAAATATCACACATATTATTTATACAGTAGGGTCCTATACTCGTGGTGGGAGCCACTTTAATCACTATTACATATTTAAGTTGCAACATTTGTCTACTGGTTTTTACTCAGCTAAGATGCTCTTCTCACAATTGCTTATTGATGGTTGCTTTCTCCCACCAATTTGAGTGTGGTTTTATTGCTTAGCCTGCAGTATCTAAGTTGACTAGTTAGTGCTTGCCTCTCGCTTTTGAGCCTCCTCCCTAGACCTAGATGTGTACCTTTTGGTAGGTGAAGGCATAAGAAATATCACAGTGATTTCTTTTTTTTTTTTTTTCAAAATAATTTTTTTATTAATTTATTCTTGTTACATCTCAATGGTTATCCCATCCCTTGTATCCTCCCATTCTTCCCTCCCTCCCATTTTCCCCTTACTCCCCTCCTCTATGACTACGCCTGAGGGGGACTTCCTCCCCCTGTATATGCTCATAGGGTATCAAGTCTCTTCTTGGCAGCCTGCTATCCTTCCTCTGAGTGCTCCCAGGCCTCCCCATCCAGGGGACATGGTCAAATATGAGGCACCAGAATATGTGTGAAAGTCTAAGAAACAAGAAACATACTGCCAAATGTGTCTTTCCTCTCCAGATGTTGTAGTCCCTTTTCTCTCTTATCTATTGATTTCCCACATGCTATAAACAGCATTCCAATCTAATTTCCAATTTTCTTTTTTTTCTTGCTATTGTCCCTGTCCACTGAATCTGTACAGTCTCCTCTGTTCTGTATATCTCCATATTGCAAGAAGCTGGTTTATAATAGTCACATAGCTCACGTAAATGATACAATCTCATTCTTCCCAGTAATACTCTATGGTGAGTTAAGCATAGTTAATTCTAACAGGCTATATATGGGCACGTCATTGATTTATAACATATTTTCACATTGTAAACAGTGTTGCATAATTAACTTTGTGCATGTGTTTATATATTTGGAATCACACTTACAGGCCTGATTCTGGTAACTTGGTGATTGGACTAAAATGAATGAATATGCCATTTCATTATTAGGTGTCATTAAATTTCTACCATAGTGTACCAAATTGGCTTCCTACTAATAATATTTCAATAGTTGCATTTCATGGCTTCAGAAAGAGAATGCACTTCATATATTTTTACTTTTATAATGTTATGACATTTTAGTATTTTTAAATGTATGTTTATGTGATTATACATATTTGAATATCTTTTCATGTATTGGAGGGCTATCTAAGTCTCCAAAGAATTAACATTTGTGTGATTTTCCTGTTGTTTCATCAGGTTGTCCTGTAAGGTGTTTGGTTATTTGTTGCTTTGTTTCTAAAATTCCTTAGATAAAAGTGATATAATAATTTTGGGCCATTTTGGGCCAATATTTTCTACTATGTTGAAGTTTTTTATACTCTGAAATAAAAATAATTTGTCAACACAAAATTCATAGAGATAAACCTATTGATCTTTGTTTCTCATTGGGTTTTTAAATGTAAATTTTTGTTAGGAAGCCTTATATATAGTTTAAAAAGGAATTCATGTTTCTTTCTAGAAATCATATGGCTTCAAAGTTTTACATTTTTATCACTAATCCATTTTGAGTACATTTTGTGAGATGTGGATCTAATTTTGCCTTTCCCAGATGGCTACCTAGTTTTATGAATGCCACCTATTAAAAGTCCCCTGCCTTGTGGCTTGTGGTGCTGCTTTTACCACACGTGAGATTTGCATATGAGTTTGAGTCTACTTTTGGGTTCCATTCAGCAGATTGACTTGTCTATTCATATGTCAGTGCAATGGGAAGTTATACAGTGTCTTCTGAAGGACTTGCAGGTTTTGCTTTTTGAAATGTTTTCACAGATATTCTTGAATATTGATTTCCACTTGTGAAATTTAGACAATCTTCTGTTGTTCATAACATGATTTTCTTATATTTATATTTAGGTGCCATTACCCATAATATAATATGTATGTTGTATTAAATTGTCCTCTATAAGAAAGAGAAAATATCTTTTAGTTTGTGTAAGTCTACCCTTTCCCATACGCACTTTACTATTTGACATATGATTTCATTATAGCTTTAAGTAAGATGTACACTCTCAAATGTCTATTATCTATTTGAGGGTATTGATTTTCATCTCAGGGAAGTCAGGTCAGGAACTCAAGGCAGGTACCTAAAGGTTAACATGGATGCAGATACCATAAAGGAGTGTGGCTAAGTGGCTTGATCTTCATGGCTTTCTCTGCATGCTTTCTTTTGCCATAAAAGGCTACCTGTCATCATTGCTCCCTGGAAGTAAAATTAAGGGTCACTAGGTTGATCCATTTAGGTTGCTTATGTACATCCAGTCACAGTCCAGGAACCTCTTGTTTCACATTGACAACAGAACAATAGTTGGACATGGTGGACTCAGTAGCCCAGAGTTAGACTGGAAGTCATTAACAGTGGCAGTTACATAAGTAGAGAGCACGGGTGAGGAGTGGGATGTTCTCAGTTTGGGAGTAGGATTTAAAACTGCAAATATTATATTCTATATCATTTGAGAAAGTCCTCTGCTACTAGCGCACCATTCAAGTTCCATTAGCCTGTTTTGGGAAGGGGAGGAAATAGTGCCTTGAGTCTTCAAATAGGCAGGATAGAAGGAAGATTGAAGGAGCAGACAGCTTTGGGGAAACGTTACAACATGAGTCTGACTTGATCTCTTGGCACTTTCCCTTTCCCTTTGTGAATTTACTCAAAACACCTCTCTTTCTCTCTCTTTCCCAGCAGCTTTGATCCCTGTCATTTCTCACTGAAGGTCTAACTGTCTCCTGTTTCAGATTGCTCTGATTTCATGTGTGATAGGCGTAGTTCTAAGTTTACCTCCACCATTATTGTTTCCTGAGAATCTTGCTTAGCATAAATCTCAGATTAATTCCACATTATAGGATGGATCCCTTTTAAATGGCTGAAAAACACTGTGTGGCAATGGTGATGATGCAATTCCTAGCATAACATTATTGCATTAGAATTCTTAGGAGGTGTGAGATTATCTTGATGGCTTTGAGAAGGAAGCATTTCTGTTGCTAGGGAACCATTTGTCTATATACACAGTGAGGCCTCTTGCTCCTGACAGAATCCTCCTATTGCCCAGACAGCACAGAATAGAAGCCATAGTTTCTTAACTGCTGGATTATGCCGTAACCTGAATGAGTGAGAGAGGAATCTTGAATTCTCACTGATTATGCAACCCGTGAATACTTTGATTTCTTCTTCATTAACCCTGAGCATAGGGTTGCTAGACCCACACACTCACTCACAAAGACTATAGCATAAAATATCTGTTGTTTTAAGCCAAATTTGTGGTAATTATGTTATGCAACAGCAAAAACTAATACTTTTTTCTAGATATTAATTTAGAATTAAGGTCTTTTGCTTAATTTCTTTATACTTGTCAGAACATATAATTTAGTTTCTTGAACAAAGCAAGCATACAATTAACTTTCTTTTTGGTACATTAATTCGCTGATCAATATAATGATTAAAATATGTCCTCCTAATGCTTCTTTTCACCAACTAAAAGTCTTTTTCTCACCCTGCTGTTTTTGTTTACTTTCTTGAAAATCCAATCACTTATTGGCTTGGCAATCACATCCATGCTGGTCTAAAACAAGTAAGCAATCAACACATATCTAAAATTACTTTAATAAGGGGAGGATGGATTATGATATTTTGGAAGAATTGAATTATGTCACCATAATAAAAATGTCTTTACTTGAAAGTATTAAGTTGTGGAATTATACCATGCCGGGTTGTTATGAACAAGCTACAACTTGAAACGCTGTTACTTGCTGTTTCCCAATTATACTAATGTCCACAGAAGAAAAAAGACCTAATCTTTATTAGTCACCTGGAATGCATTTGGCACTTCTTCAAGAGTTTTATAATTTGTTCCGGATTAGATGGATAACAACAAGATCAATGATAATCATGAACTCCTGTCAAGCCCTTTGAAACCATTTTATGAATTAAGTATTGTTTCTTTCATCTTGGAAATAAGAAAACAGAGACACACATAAATAAATAATTTTAGACTAGTTTTCTTCTCTGTGTACTTCATGTTTTATTTCTTCTCCAAGTACTTTCTATTTTAAATAATATATTATTTTTATATTCGTGGGTTTACAGATTGTTTAAAAGTTAAAAACAGATTCTTCTTTCATACAATACTTCCCTCATTACAGCTTCCCTTCCTTCCACCCCTCCCACCTCCCTTCATATCCCCTGCCTCCCAGATTCACTCCCCCTCTCTTTCCCTTCAGAAAACAGCTGACCTTGAAGAGACAACAACCAAGCATGACAAAAGAAGATACAATATGACAAGGCAAAAGTTCTTATATCAAATCTGGACAAGGCAATCCAATAGGAGGAAGAGTACAGGAGCAGGCAAAAGATTATAAAACACACCTGCTTCTACTTTTAGGAGTCCCACAAAACACCAAACTAACAGCCATAACATACAGGGTTTTTTGCCAGTCATATTTGGTTCTACCCTAGGTCTCTGGGATATCCAGTTGCCAGTTTCTGGCCATCCAGGCAGTGTAGGTCATGCAATCCTTTCTACTGTATGGGCCTCAAGTTAAACCAGACCTTGGTTGGCCATTCCCACAAGATCTGTGATACCATTTCCCCAGCATATCTTGCAGGCAAGGAAGATAATAAGTCAATAGATTTGTAGCTGGTTTGGTGTACAGATTTTTTCCCATAGCCTACAGAGTGTCTTTCCTAAATAATTTCTATTTTGAATAACACATAAATTGGATTTATGAGACTTCAGATATGTTGTACATATGCACACTGTGTGCCAATCTTATTTATCTATTCTAAGTGCTTTACTGTTATAAGTTAATTAACTAAGTTTAAAAGTTTTGATTTACATAATGAAGTATTATTGTCTCAAAAATTATTTTCATAAATTCAAATCAGCTCATTGCTGCCAATTCAATCTTCCTTGAGGTACTTGCTGGCTGAGCATGTTAGTCATTCCTAAAAAAATGTTCAATGACTCATCTTGCTAACTGCAGAAGTTCCAAATTATGATGTCCATTTCAGTGTTACCATGACTTTATTCTACCTACATTTTCTGTCCCATAAGGGCTCTAGATTCAGCCAAATTAATATAGGTAATGCTCACTATACCTAGGTAGTCATGACTCTGTGTTTTCTCATTTAATCATGTATAGATGAAGGTCCTCTTCCACCTCCATTTTTTAGAGTAACATTTCCCCTTCAATTTCATATGTCAATTTCCCCAGGAAGACTCTCTTTAATTCTGTTATTACACATGTTGTTTCTTTGACTTTGTAAATATTGTATAGTGCATATCACATTTAAATTTATATAATAGTCTTTCCCATAATTCTTCTATTGACTGTCTTATCTCATAGAAGAAAACATTAGACAGGTAGAAATATATATATATATATATATATATATATATATATATGTGTGTGTGTGTGTGTGTGTGTGTGTGTGTGTGTGTGTGTGTGTGTTTATTACAAAGGTGAATTTGGTATGAATTTTTAATTTCTTTCTGAAATTGCTTAATGAAAAGTGAATAAGTAGAATTGCTAATATATTTTAGGTTAGACCATCCTTCATTTCTCTTAGCTGTCAAGAGGAGTGCTGGTTTACATACTGATTATAACACAAAAGTTTTATAAATAAATAAATTGTCATCTTTTTGTTGGGATAAGGCAATGTCTGTTATTGAATATTTCTAAGTCATAGACGAACATCCCCTGCCCCTAGAGAATTCAGATTTCAGTTCAAAGAAGTGAACAATAAACACAATAAGTTTATTAGACATAGGCAGGGGATATGATAATAAATGCTACAAATACATAGATTATTATATCATATTCCAGAGGGGTATACTGACAAATGTTATCAATATGTAGATCATTATATTAGACATGGGACAGGGCTACAATAAGTTACTTGAAGACACAATCGTTATAGCATACTTAGGGCAGACTTATAATAATTGCTATTGTGAAGGCAAATATTAGTTGTTTCTACATAGGGTTGGCTATAAAAATATGATTACTACAATAATTAATAAGTCAGGGTTCATAAAAATATAATATTTGAGTAAAAATTAATGTACTAAATGGTTTCTTCAAACCTCAATGTGATTTACACATTTTGAAGAACAAGATAGAAAAAAGAAGCAACTTTTTAAAACTTTGGTTTAGTTGGGCACACTAAAAAAACTAATGTGTTGGACAATCCTAGAAACTCAAATCCATATAGAATTAGACTTATATACTCTCTGAAATGTTAATACAGATTCATGATTATTGTAAACTAAATTGTGACCCCTCCCAACTAATATGTTGAAATCCTAACTCCTGGTGACTATTTTGAGAGAGAGCATATAAAAGGTAAATGACATTATTGATGTTTGGGAAGTATGCTCTACTGCAACACAATAGATGTCCTTATGCGAGGATGAGGACATTGATAATATACAGTTCAAAGTACCACCATATACAAACACAGCAAGAAGACAGAATAAGAAGACAAACTTGCCGAATAATTTTATGCCTCTAGCCTCAAGAATTAATAGAAAATACATTTTTAATTATTACAGCCAGTTAGTTTATGGTACTTGGTTACTGAATCCTGAACAGATTAAAACACAATTATATACAAGTTGAAAAAAAGTCACAATGGCCCAAAAATGATAAAGTAAGCACTCAAGGGCAGTTTGAAGTTTAGTTTGTGCTTTGGTACATGCCTGGAAGTTGACATATTTGTGCTGGGTATGGTAGCTGTCCTTCACGCTGACCCCCAAAGATGCATGGTTGTTGATACTCATGTTTGACAGTTTCCAAATATTTGAATCCTCTTGGATCACTGACTCTGTGGGATGGTATGCTCCAAGTTCTATATAACTAGATCTATGGAGACGTCTACAGTGAAGACCCTTTTCAACAGGCAGCACCAACTGACTTGCCATGTAGACATACTCTCTTGGCAATATGAATTGTCAGGGCAGTGTCTAACTTGATTCAAACTTTCAGAAGAGAGCATATCTGAATAGCATGTTAACCTGAAGCTCACCAGGGATGTCTAGCCAGAGCCCTCAGGTTTATATTCACTCCTAAATATTTGAGCCATATACACTGATGTTTTAATTTACAGGGATATACAGGCTTAGTGCTAGGGATACGCATGCCATGTGGGTGCTCTACAATTAACTTATAGCCACATTGCTTAATTTACTTTGAAGTAATTTGTTGTACAGCAACAGACAGCTAAGAGAAAGTTTGCGATATATTTCTTCTGAAGAGAACAACTTCTTATGAATTAATTTCCTTTTTTTTCAGGTGTAAAGATCCTTATACATGTCCTAGCCATTAGTATTAACCATCTATTCTTACATATGTACAAAATGGACTTTCATATACACGAATATATGCATGTAGCCATGAGACAATATTAATGTGTATATAATCCCTAGATTGTCAGATGATCTTGCTTCTCTGGTTGAAATTTGAATAATATAAAGTTATTTCCAAAAAACCAAGTACTTTTTTGTAAGATTGCACAAATTATTTGAGGAGATGATCCAATCCCATTTCATCAATTATAATACATTTTCTAACTGTTAATTATTATATATATGTTTATACATATGCCAAAAATTTCACATCCTTTAAATTAGTTAACATTAGTTGATAATAAATATCTAGCATGTTAAACACACTGACATGGGAAGAATTCTATGTTACTTACATTTAAAAAAATGAATTTCAATCCAAAAGACCAGCATTCGTCTTCTTGAAAAGTACATAATTTCTTCATTCGACACCTTCTTTCACAAATAGTCTTATATCCTCCAAACCTATTTAATCATCATCTCATGTGTCTGCCTCTTTCCAGTTCCTTATTCTATTTCTCCATGTCTTATTTTTCCACCAGCCATTAATACCCATCTTCCATTCTATCAGTTGTTCCAAAACGGTAATTGATAGTCTGCTATTTTCTTTTCTTTTTTAATGAATGTAACATTTATTTTATTTTTTATATTTTATTAATTTATTCATATTACATCTCAGTGGTTATCCCATCCCTTGTATCCTCCCATTTGTCCCTCCCTCCCATTTTCCCCTTACTCCCATCCCCTATGACTGTGACTGAGGGGGACTTCCTCCCCCTGTATATGCTCATGGGAGAATGGCAAAGTAGAAGCATCCAGAGGGTCTTAGAAACCTACAAGAAGAACATTATGATAGGCAGATTTGGGCCCAGGGGTCCTGCTCAAACTATGGCACCAGCCAAGGACAATACATGCAGAAAACTTCAAACCCCTACCCAGATCTAGCCAATGGACAGGACATTCTCCACAGTTGAGTGGAGAGTGGGATCTGACTTTCACACAAATTCTGGTGCCCAATATTTGACCATGTCCCCTGCCTGGGGAGACCTGGTGGCACTCAGAGGAAGGATAGCAGGCTAGTCTGCTGTTTTCTGACTCTTCCCTGGCTCAGCAGCCTTTGGCCATTTGTTAGCCTATTTGGTCCTAGGTTCTCATGGTTTTTATCTTCTCAGTTATATAATGTTATCCCCCAACAAATGGCTTCAGAGTCTATTAGGAGAACAGTGGCTCTCAAATATGGACCGTCCTTTGTGGGATCACTTTTCAAAAATTTCTTCAAAATGTCTTCTCAGGTGTGTTGGAAAGACATTTAAGGCAGCGTCTGAAACACAACCAGTAATTTTCCCCTAAGCCTTCAATCTTTCCATATTCCCCACATTAGCAAGGAGTATAATCATTCATTTACAATAAAATCTCAGAGATTATTCTTTAGATATCTATTTGCCTCACAATCTTACATTCAGCATCTCAGTGCTCCACAAGAAGAGAGAAAAATATTCTATCTTTGTTTTGAGTGACTCATACCTACAATTTATGTAATTGTCAGGCAGCTTTTAAAGTGATCCACATTGCAAGCTTATTTTTCTCAAGTGAATATATGATAAAAGTCAGTCATTAATTGCTAATTAACTCACATTCTAAAATAAAATCTTATATATTTCTGCACACATCATTGTTCAGAATTTTAGAAACATTGTGCCAATAAACAAAAGGACTAGTAGTGATGTGTTTATATATGAGAAATCTCTTTATTAAATTAAATGAGAAATATCTCATTCTATAGTTTGTTTTGTTTCCTAAAATTTGAGATGCCAACTGGTTATTTCTTACATTTGTATATGTATATGTATATATAATATAATTTTTCAAAGTATATAGGTTATATACAATTTGATAAGAAATTAAGTAGATTCATAGTTGGGTAAATCTTCAGAAATTCTATATATTTATTTATATAGTATCATAGTTTAATAGTATCAAAATATTATGAACATATTTCAAACCTGAACTTTTATATCATTTTAACTTTATTCTAATTCCAAGTATGGTAGATCAAAAATCTTTATTTTATTATTCTTATGTGCTTTTTCTCTCTTCTATTTCTGATGATAGATATGAACTTTGAAAAACTAGATCTTATATAGCTTGATGGCACCTTGCTTACCTCACATAAGAGTTTAATTTTGAAACTTTTGAGAATGACAGTTTTGTTTTTCTCTACAGTAGAATTCTGGAAGGGATTATGGTTATTTTTGTAGGTCCAACCCATATTCTACTGGCAGAATTCTCTCTTTGTCTCTTTATTTCACAGTTTCTGTTTTTCTGTTTGTCTGTGTGTGTGTGTGTGTGTGTGTGTGTAGAGAGAGAGAGAGAGAGAGAGAGAGAGAGAGAGAGAGAGAGAGAGAGAGAGAGAGAGAGACAGAGAGAGAGAGAGAGAGAGAGAGACAGAGACAGAGACAGAGACAGAGACAGAGAAACAGAGAGAGACAGAAAGACAGAGAGAGACAGAGAGAGAAGATGACACAGAGAGTAACAGAGTCAGAGAGAGACAGAGACAGAGACAGACAGACAGACAGACAGACTGTAGTGTCTGTGACTGTACTGTAAAATTATGCATTACTCCTTATTCCATTGTTTCTTATCCTTTTGGCTAGCCAAAGGTATTTTTAACCCACAAATAAATTGATACTCTAGTTTTCTTTTGGCTCTTTGTGTCTATGTTTTACTAGTTACCAGGGGGAGAGAAATAGTAATTATTTAATTGAAACTTTTGTCTCAAATAGATTGGTTCAATTAAATAGCTTTCTTTGTTCCAAAATCTGTTTGGTCTAATGTTATAGTGACATGTATGAGAGCTGTGCATATGAGTGAGGTAAATCTTGTGTATTGATTCCAAAGAAAGTTGTTTCAACATGTGCGCCGGATTCTTTAGCTTTTAAGTACAGTAAAACAAAAAACAGAACTCCCCTTCAAAATCACAGGCCTGGTGGTAGCAAAGGGCTGTCCTTCCCTCCTGGAGTTGTTGATATGGTGGATCCTACATAATGCCACAGGCAGGAAAACAAATAGGGAGGAGAGTGTTTTTACTGTGTTTCCACGCTCCTGTCAAAACCTAGACACAGGCAAGAAGACAGAACCAAATAGTGCTTGTAAGACACTATTTCAAAGAGACGATGTTGATTTACACCGAGTTATGTATCCATAGAAACAACATAAACACACAACTGTAATTTTGCACACTGGCATCTGCCTTCATTTTTGATATTGACTTGTACTTTGAAAGTCACTTAATATTTTTGTCCCTGATCCATTATTTATGAAAGGAGGACTTATCTCCTCCTCCCCTTGGAAATACTGTGGGTAGATAAATGTACTAAGCCCATCTGTGCCAATGAAAGCAGTTAGCTTTATTCTGCCTCACTGAACAACAAGGACAGTAGATACTGTGCCTGGTAAGCCAAAGGGAATGAGAGTAGCATGATCACCTCTCACATAGGATCTCCAAGCCTCTCACAGATCTCCAGAGCTGACCTAGGTCACTTACCAAGGCCCATTACGGAGGGAGGACTAACATAGACCAGTTAACATGAAAAAGCCTGAGTGGAAAAATACCTACTTCCTCAAACTGCTTTGTAACTATGGCTACTGTATAAAATAATTTTGGTGACTGTATATAAGCTGAGAGCTCTCTGGTGGGTTTGATCTTTCTCTGCACTTCCTCTAGTCTTAACTCTCTTCAATATGCACATCATGTGTGTATTATGACAGACACATACCACCATGGGGACCTTTGGAAGAATCTTTCTTGGTTTTCAGTGGTAATAATGAGTTATTATAACCAGCTCTGAGCCACTCACCTCTGGACAATATTGTATAGGTAAAGTGATGAAAGCAGCACCACCCTGTTTAGTCATCATTACTTAGAATCTCTGCTATGTGTCACTGATTTCTAACTTTTATCTGCTCTGGAACAATTCCCTCAATTTGCATCTGTTGTAAGTAGACTTCTTTGCTTCCAACTATCTTATGAAAATTCTTTTATGCTAAGTAACATTGGTGCATAAGCATAATCTTTTCTACAACAAAAAGCTTTTTCTTTTCAGCTGCTCAGTACGAGTTAATATTCCTTCCTAGAGCACAATTTCAACCTATCCATTGTCCACTACAAAAAGTTCACAGTTTCATAAACCTGGGTTCCTTTTCTCTGATAAAATGCACCGTGTGTCCAAGGATTACCTAGAATTACTTATAGTCTTCTGTAGGGATTAAGGTTGAGAAACACGATAGAAATGTTAGTTCCTTGACAACTTACACTGACGTGAACAACTAATATGTTGTTTTATACCCGAAGTCTCATGTCTTTACTCAAGGACATCAAACGCAGCAGATAAGCTTTCCTGCATCAAAATGGGGTCCTCAACATTCCATCTTGGGTGGGCAGGGCATCCATGAGGCCCAACCCCCACTTGAGGAGCTATTTGTGTGAGTGCCTACTAGGGAAGAAAGAATCTTTTTTTTTTTTTTTTTTCCAGTGATGTAGCCACTGGAAGTAAATCACTTCCTTCCAGGCTCATACAATCAATGCCAATTAAACTGACTGATATGGCCACAAAAAGGAAAAAAAAAAAAGACAAAACAAAAAAGAAAAGAAAGTATGAGAGGCACTTACTGGCAACAAAGAGGTTCAATGGGAGATGAAGGTAAGCAAGGGAGGATAATGAAGATGGATACGATAAAATGTATTATTTTCTTATACTAAATTGCCAACAAATAACTTCTATAGCTTTGAACGTAGCTCTCGACTGTGACACTCAAGCTTAGCAGGCATCCAGAGTGCAGGGAGAGGGGTCAAATAAAGGTAGGCAAATAGAAGACCAAGTAGGTGCTGCACCCCATCCCCAAATAACTGATGAACTCTTGTTCAAAATGAACAGAGATGATAAAGCATTGAAATACAAGACTTTAATATGAATGTCAAAATGATCAATGAATTGTAAGAAAAAAGATTTAACAATCAGCGTTATCAGTTAAATGTCTGGAGATTAAAAGCACAGTAAGCACATGGTATCTATGGGAAAATGTTTTACATTTGGATAAGAACAAAATCAGGCTCCATTCTATGTGACATTTTGGATCTAGCAAAACCATGGAAATAAACAAACAAAAATCTACGGGGGGTGTGGTTTAGGAGAGACAGTGGGGATGCACAGGGAGAGTGGGAGAGGTTTTGAGAGCTGCAAGACTATTTTCAATGACATTGTAATGGCAGATACAAGCCACCACATGCCTGTAAGAGCTACAGAGGGTAGACTCCTAGCAGTGACTCCTGATGCATACCGTGGACTTAATATTTTTGTCCCTGCTCCATACCGTGGACTGTAGTGAGTCACTGGTGGAGCATCCAATTTATGAAATGTACTGTTCTCATAAGGAATGCTGGTGATGTTGGGAGTTCTGCATATGTCCAAGAAAGAGGTGAATGGAAATTCTGTATTTCAATTTTGTTGTGAGCCTAAAACTGTTCTTCACATAAAGTCTTTTAAAAATCAGAGTGTTCTGAGAGGTTTTTCCTACAACACTGAATGACAGGTTATCATGGAGGAAAACAAATCCTTAATTGCTGACTGAAGATTTAACCTAATAAATTATTTTATGTTAGATTAAAAATACCTTTTCTTTGGGGATCTGAAGTGAACTGTAGTTCAAATGTTAAACTTTCAGGTAGCAAACTAGAATCATGAAGTGAAATTTAATGCGTCATCGCGATTTACAAAGTAACACGAGGACAAAGTCTTTCTAACAGAACGACTGCACAAAAATGTGCATACATATTCTCCCTATAGATGGTGAGGATTGCTGCTTCTCTCCTTAGAGTCAGGGCTGGAGCAGCAAGTCCCTTCCAAAGGAAAGGTGATGGAGAAAGAACATTTCTCTACAGGTGTGAAATATTGGGACACCTTCACCGCAATGGGGTCAGTCTCACGGGGTATGTGCTGTTTTTACCTTTTCCTGGTCCAGGAGCTGAAGGGAGAAGCCATCTTCCTTGATGGTGACCTTTCCTCACAACCTACCACCTTGGTCTGTTCTACGCATGGAGAGAAAAAAAAAAATCGACTCCATCAGAATGTAGGGATAATCTACTTCATTCCTCATTTTATTCCCGAGATGTCAAGATTATTTAAAAACAATAAAAAACAGAGGAATTGCAACCGACCAAGAGAAAACAGGGAAAGCACGGGGACAAAAATACAATATGGCACCCTACATGAGATTCTGTAGCCGATAATCAAATTACTGGGAAAACTGACAAAAACTAGCGATTAGTAGTAGTTTACCAATGGTAATTTCCTTGTTTTTGAAAAATGAATTATGGTTATAAAAGATGTTAACGTTAGGGAAAAGCTTGATGATGATTATGTGGACATTTCCTATGCTATACATACAAATATTCTATATGCATAACATTATGTTAAAAATTTTTTTGAAAAAATAAAAAGATTATTATGAATAAAAATATTTTTCTCTTTCAAAGCAATAATATTACTACAAACTAGTACAATAATATAGACAGATGTTAGTAATACCAAAGAATTAATTTAGACTAAAATGAAAGTTTGCAAACTGTTTCACTCTGTACTTAGCTTGTGCATTTCTCAGGTCTAACTTATGTTTTCCTTCTGATTCCTATTCAGTGATGCCTAACCTTATATTTTCTTTATCTATTACAATTTTAATTTAGAATCTGTGAATATCTCACTAAGTTGAGGTTCCTATTGCCAAGTCTGAGGACATGATTTCTGTCCTCGGACCCTACACAGTAGGAGGAGAGAAGCAATCCCTATAAATTTTCCTCTGACCTCCATAAGTATGCCACAGCACATTCATGTACACATATTCCCCATGAAATAAATAAATCCAAACATAACAATTAAAATAAAATTCTAAAACAGATACACAGTTATTCTTTGTATTATTTGAATTATCCAAATATGACATTTCTGATTAGACTTTCTCATTTGCTGTTTTGTTTGTCCACAATATAGTGCAGACATTCTACTGTAGACACAAACAAACAAACAAAAAGATTTGCAAAAGTAAAGCAGAAGTGCGACTATGAAACTTTAAAAATCATTTAGAATTGTTTAATTATGAAGTATCCATTCTATGCTAATAGCCATTTTAAAAATTAAAATAGCATTTGATTCTTAATATGATGTTTCTGGCTTTCATTTGATGAAAACTTTTGCAGGCTCTAGATTTATCAAATTTTCTTGCTACCAATGTGCTATAGCTAATTAGTGACCGAGAAAGATTGCTTCCAGCGATGTTCAAATTCCTTCACGACAAGTTCCAGACGTATAACTTCAGCAGCAACATTTAGATCACATCAATTATTTAAAGGCTCAGTGTTCTGGGAAGTAACTACAACACAAAAGGAAAGTAAATGCAATAATGTAGAAAAGCAGTGGGTTGGTGTCATGGAAATTTGACCTATTTAAATCATATATTTCCAGAATTATATCTTAATTAAATATAATTTTTTATTTATGTTTCTTTGGAGGCTTAGGAATGTGTGTGTGTGTGTGTGTGTGTGTGTGTGTGTGTGTGTGTGTCTGTGTGTCTGTGTGTCCAACAATGGCTAGATATTTGTAACATCTTCACTGATCCACAAGTTCCTTTATAATGGAAAGCAAATTAACTATGATCAACATATTTAAACTATTGCTGCTTCTTTGCTAACAAGTACAATGTTAGATTATTTAAAAAATAATAATTCTTTGTTAGATGGTGGTGGTGCATACCTTTGATCCCAGTACTCAGGATGTAGGGGCAGGTATGTCTCTGAGTTTAAAACCAGCCTGGTCTACAGAGTTAGTGCCAGGACAGCCTATAAAGAAACCATATCTCAAAAAATTAACTCTTTGAAAATTCATACATGCATGCAATATATTTTAAACACATTCACCACCTACTCCTATCTCTAATTCCTTTCAAAACTACAAGCCACTCGTTAGCCCAAGTTGATATCCATCTTTCTTAATATCCTAGAGTCCAGTTTGTTCTATTCTGAGCCGAGGCTCTTGCAGTCTCTTTGTTCCTATAACCAGGATGGTCCCTGAGCCTTAGGGAGCGAGAGGGTTTTAGATATAGTGGTCCAATTATGGTTGAACACTCCACAGATATTAGTTCTCTGTAGTTTGATAAGTTACAAGTTTCTGTGTTAACCACCAGGCATTGCAGAAAGAAATATCTCCGATAAGGTCAGAAAACAACAATACAATATGACTATAGAGATTGAAATTTAGAGCACAGTTTGACAGTATGTCCACTTAGCAAAATAATAACAGCATATTCATTCTTAGGGCTTGCAAGCTAGTCATGGGTTCCTGGTCAGATTTATAGTACCAGGCATAACTTTATTCCTAGAGAGGACCTTAAATCCAATAAGAGGGTGGTTGGTTACTCCCTTGACACTATAGTACTCATGGACGGGCATACTGAGTCACTCCATCTGTTATTTCATTTCACAAGGTTCGCAATTGGGTAAAACCCTTTATAACATTTGCTCTGTAGCAACCTAGATTGACCTCCCAGTCCTGGGAGAGCATCCCGCAAGGAGCAAACCTCTCGGTCAGTTCCCACTTGATTGTGACCACAGTGTTTGGAGTCTTCAGCAATCGTGGATTCTCCTCAAGTCCTGGTAAAACAACCAAGAACAGTGAGAGCAAGAGCAGCTTATAGTGTTTTGTGGGATCTCTGCGAAAACTCTGACCACCATTTCAGAAGTTATCTCTGGGCTTCTATGTGGCAATCTAAGGCTTCTGGGAGAAGCTGTACTGCCTATGTAACTCTCACTAAACACTTTTATAGGATTATAGTCAGAAATAATACTTGGTATAGCTTTTTAAAGTATCCTTCATATTAGTTGTCCTTCCTACACCTACTCTCCAACTTGAACCTCTTTCCCCATCATTTCCCAGCTCCCTTCATGTTACCTGTGTTCTATTATTTACCAATATTTAATATCTTCCTTCCATCTTTCCCCAGTGGCACATTCTTAAGTTCCCGGCTTCTATAAGTGTCTATATCAGAGTGGAAACATGTGACCACTGTCTTCCTGGATCTGTTACTTCACTCAGTGTAGCATTCTTTCAGTTCCATCCATGTAGTCGCGAGTGTCATTATATCAGTTTTCTGTACCTCTGAATATAACTCTGTTGTTCATCAGCACCACACTTTCAGAACAACTACTGACCTGTTTTCAACTTGCCCAGAAGATGATGCGTTAAAATGTTTCCATGAGTTTATAGCAGAGTAAGAAAGTTTCGTATTCTCTATTATGTCACTGACAAGAATATTATTTTGGTGTTCTGTTCAGGAAGTTGTCTCCTGGGCCAATGTGCTCAAGGCTCTTCCTCACTTTTTCTTCTAAGAGATGTGATGGAGATTGACTTACATTCAGAATTTTAGACACACCAAGGTAGGAAAGATGTTTTTTCAAGGTTGTCAAATACAAATAGCCAAAACACTAGGAATGTAACATTTATATAACTCCTGATTGTGTCATGGTTCTTTTTGCTATAGGTAATGTATTGTATATAGGTGGAATAATATAAATATATATGTAAAAAATAAAAAAGAATATTATTTTATATACATTGATCAAATGACGTAGTTGTACATACCCACAGCATAGAGGACAGTAAAGCATATTTCCACCATTCAATCAGAAAAAGTAAAATGTCTCACAGATGTACATTTTTAAACTATTAAAACTTTTATTAATATGCAGGAAATCATATCCATTGCCTTTTCTAAGAGGTAGTAAGTATTTTATAAGTGTTGGTTGAATGACTCTAGGAAAAAAGCATGTATCATTATTTATTCATTACTTACCATGCCTAGTTAAGTAGACACGAGCAACACATTTACCTTATGATCACAGCATGTTTGGGTAAGGTCTCCAACAGTAAATGGATATTAATGTCGTCATTATTTCTGATTGAGATTAAGTTCATGGCGTTGAGTTTATGATAATGATTATGATGTGCTGAGCTAGGGGAACCACGGACGAGCATCCTGTTTGGTTACTGTCTTGTGTAAAGCACAGGAGGACATCAGGACATCATCTGTGCCTCAAGTATTTCACTTGTGGTAGAGATTCATGCCTATTTCATGCAAGGACTAACTTCTCTTTTTAAGAAGAACTTTCTGCCAAAAGATTTAGGCTTAGATGGATCTTCTTGCTGTCTTTTTGAGATATAATAATTATAAGATTTATCCTTTGCCTTTCCTCCCTCCTAATCTTTCCATATAAACCTCAGTGCTCTCTGTCAAATTCATGGTTTCATTATTTTTCATTAAATGTTATTGCTTGCATATGCATATAACCATACATTACTAAATATAACATGCTCCGTTCATTTAATTTTATTTGTATCTATGTTTTCAGGCCTGATTGTTTGGCACTGGACAACCAATTGGTGTGCTATTCCCTGAGGCAGGCCACTTCTACCACTCCTAGCTTTCCTCAATTGCCTGTCTTCTTTATATGACTACTCTTTCCAAGGTAATTTTCACTCATCCTATCTCACCAAAATGTCCAATCTATGTAAACATTACTTGTCATACCTTTTGTAATGAAGATAAAAGACACCAAAAAGAAAAAAAAAAGCTCAGGAGTTTGCAGAAAGAAAATAAGACAGGTGGGGAAGCTTCTTAGCTCATCAAGATGCAAAATTTCCTGACATCTCAGCATTATAAAAAAATTTTTTTAATAAAAAAACAAAAAGAAACAAAGGCTTAAGGACAAGCCTCTAGTAATTTTTGGAGTCGTCAGTGGCATGATGAAATAACATCTGAACATTTTCAGATTATGTTTATTCACATTCAAAACACATTTTTAAAATTTTTTATTATTAATTTATTCTTGTTACATCTCCATGGTTATCCCATCCCTTGTGTCCTCCCATTCTTCCCTCCCTCCCATTTTCCCCTTATTCCCCTCCCCTCTGACCATTTCTGAGGAGGATTACCTCCCCCTGTATATGCTCATAGGGTATCAAGTCTCTTCTTGGTAACCTGCTGTCCTTCCTCTGAGTGCCACCAGGTCTCCCCCTCCAGGGGCATGGTCAAATGTGAGGCACCAGAGTACGTGAGAAAGTCATATCCCACTCTCCACTCAACTGTGGAGAATGTTCTGACCATTGGCTAGATCTGGGTAGGGGTTTAAAGTTTACCACCTGTATTGACCTTGGCTGGTGCCTTAGTTTGAGCGGGGGCCCTGGGCCCAAATCTGCCTATCATAATGTTCTACTTGTAGGTTTCTAGGACCCTCTGGATCCTTCTATTTTGCCATTCTCCCATGCTTCTCTCATCTAGAGTCCCAATAGGATGTCCTCCCCTCTGTCCCAGTTTCCTGGTAAGTGAAGGCTTTCGTGGGACATGCCCCTTGGGCTAGTGTGCAGATATAAGTGAGTATGTACCATTTAAGTCTTTCTGCTTCTCGGTTAACTCACTCATTATGATAATTTCTAGCTCAATCCATTTATCCACAAATTACGGGAATTCCTTGTTTTTAATAGCTGAGTAGTATTCCATAGTGTATATGTACCACAGTTTCTTTATCCACTCTTCTACTGAGGGACACTTAGGCTGTTTCCATGATCTGGCTATTATGAATAAGGCTGCTATGAACATGGTTGAGCAAATTTTCTTGTTGTGTGCTGGAGCATCTTCTGGGTATATTCCAAGGAGTGGAATAGCTGGGTCTTGAGGAAGCCCTACTCCCATTTTTCTGAGGTAGCACCAGATAGATTTCCAAAGTGGCTGTACTAGTTTGCATTCCCACCAGCAGTGAAGGAGTGTTCCTCTCTCCCCACATCCTCGCCAGCATGAGTTTTTGATCTTAGCCATTCTGATGGGTGTAAGATGGAATTTCAGAGTTGTTTTAATTTGCATTTCCCTGATGACTAAGGAGGTCGAGCATTTCTTTAAGTGTTTCTCAGCCATTTGATATTCCTCTGTTGAGAATTCTTTGTTTAGTTCGAAGCCACATTTCTCAATTGGGTTATTTGGTTTAGTAGTGTTTAATTTCTTGAGTTCTTTATATATTTTGGATATTAGACCTTTGTCAGATGTAGGGTTGGTGAAGATCTTTTCCCAGTCTGTAGGCTGTCGCTTTGTTCTCTTGACAGTGTCTCCAGCCTTACAGAAGCTTCTCAGCCTCATGAGGTCCCATTTATTAATGGTTGACCTTAAGGCCTGTGCTGTTGGTGTTCTGTTCAGGAAGTTGTCTCCTGTGCCAATATGTTCCAGGCTCTTCACCACTTTTTCTTCTAAGTGACTTAGTGTCTCTGGTTTTATGTTGAGGTCTTTAATCCACTTGGATTTGAGTTTTGTGCAAGGTGACAAATATGGGTCCAGTTTCATTTTTTTACACATAGACCTCCAGTTAGACTAGCACCATTTGTTGAAGATGCTATCCTTTTTCCATTGAATGGATTTGGCTTCTTTGTCAAAAATTAAGTGACCATATGTGTGTGGATTCATATCTGGGTCTTCGATGCGATTCCACTGATCAACCAGCCTGTTGCTGTGCCAGTACCAAGCTGTTTTAATTACTATTGCTTTATAGTACAGTTTGAGATCAGGTATGGAGATTCCTCCGGAGCACCTTTTATTGTACAAGATTTTTTTAGCTATTCTGGGTTTTTTGTTTTTCCATATGAAGTTCAGAATTGAACTTTCAATGTCTTTTAAAAAATTGTGTAGGTATTTTGATAGGGATTGTATTGAATCTGTAGATTGCCTTTGGTAGGATGACCATCTTTACTATGTTACTTCTGATCCATGAGCAAGGAACATCATTCCATCTTCTCAGGTCATCTTCAATCTCTTTCTTCAGAGTTTTGAAAATTTTTACATACAAGTCCTTCACTTGCTTAGTTAGAGTGACTCCTAGATATTTTATATTGCTTGGGGCTAATGTCAAGTGTGTGGCTTTCCTAATTTCTTCCTCTGCAAGCTTGTCATTTGTGTATAGGAAGGCTACAGACTTTTTTGAGTTAATTTTGTATCCAGCCAATTTGCTGAAGGTGTTTATCAGCTGTAGGAGTTCTCTGGTGGAATTTTGAGGGTCACTTATGTACACTATCATATCATCTGCAAATAGGGATAATTTGACTTCCTCCTTTCCCATTTGGATACCCTTGATCTCCTTTTGTTGTCTTATTGCTCTGGGTAGAACTTCGAGTACTATATTGAAGAGATATGGAGAGAGTGGGCAGCCTTGCCTTGTTCCCGATTTTAGAGGAATTTCCTTGAGTATCTCACCATTTACTTTGATTTTGGCTATTGGCTTGCTGTATATAGCCTTTATTATGTTGAGGAAAGTGCCTTGTATCCCTGATCTCTCTAAAACTTTAAACATGAATGGGTGTTGGATTTTATCAAATGCTTTCTCTGCATCTAAAGAGATGATCATATGGTTTTTTATTTTCAGTTTGTTTATATAGAGGATTACATTGATGGATTTCCATATATTAAACCATCCCTTCATGCCTGGAATGAAGCCTACTTGGTCATGATGAATGATATCTTTGATGTGTTCTTGTATTCATTTTGCAAGTATTTTATTTAATATTTTTGCATCGATGTTCATAAGAGAAATTGGTCTGAAATTCTCTTTCTTTGTTGAGTCTTAGTGAAGTTTAAGTATCAGTGTGACTATGGCCTCATAGAATGAATTTGGTAATGTTCCATCCATTTGTATCTTTTGGAGTAGCTTGAAGAGTATCGGTATTAGCTCACCCTTGAAGGTCTGGTAGAATTCTGCACTGAAACCATCTGGCCCTGGGCTTTTTTTGGTTGGGAGATTATCAATGATTGCTTCTATTTCTGTAGGGGAAATGGGACTATTTAGCTTGTTTATCTGTTCTTTACTCAACTTTGGCAAATGAAATTGATCAAGAAAATCGTCCATATCCCTTAGATTTTCAAATTTTGTGGCATATATGCCTTCAAAGTAGGATCTTATGATTCTTTATATTTCTTCGGTGTCTGTTGTTATGTCTCCCTTTTTGTTTCTGATTTTGTTGATTTCAATACTGTCTCTCTGCCTTTTCGTTAGTTTGGCTAATGGTCTGTCTATCTTGTTGATTTTCTCAAAGAACCAGCTCTTGGCTTTGTTGATTCTTTGGACTGTTTTCTTAGTTTCTAACTTGTTAATTTCACCCCTGAGTTTGATTATTTCCAGAGGTCTACTCCTTTTGGGTGTTTCTGTTTCTTTTTTTTTCTAGGGCTTCCAGTTGTGTCTTTAAGATGCTTACATGCGATGTTTCCAATTTCTTTTTAAAGGCACTTAGTGCTATGAATTTTCCTCTTAGCACTGCTAGTCGAGCATTTGTGTAGTTGTGTTTTTGCCATGGGATAGTTATCTATTTTCTGAGTAGTTTTGGTTGTTACTTGACCCTTTGGGATGGAGTTTTCCTTCTAGTTCTTTCTGTAAAGCTGGATTTGTGGATAGGTACTGTTTGAATTTGTTTTTGTCATGGAATATTTTGTTTTCTCCATCAATGGTTATTGATAGTTTTGCTGGGTAAAGTAGTCTGGCCTGGCATCTGTGGTCTCTTAGGGTTTGCAGGATCTCTGTCCAGGCCCTTCTGGCTTTTATTGTCTCTGCTGAGAAGTCAGGTGTAATTCTGATAGGTTTGCCATTAAATGTTATTTGGTCCTTTTCCCTTGCAGCTTTTAATATTTTTTCTTTGTTCTGTATGTTTTGTGTTTTGATTATTATGTGACGGGCAGTTTTTCTTTTCTGGTCAATTCTATTTGGTGTTCTGTAGGCCTCTTGTATGTTTATAGGCATCTCTTTCTTTAGATTGGGGAAGTTTCCTTCTATGATTTTATTGAGAATAGTTTCTGGGCCTTGGAGACTGATATTTTCTCTTTCTTCAATGCCTATTATCCTCAGATTTCTTCTTTTCATGGTGTCCTTAATTTCTTGGATGTTTTGTGTCAGGAGTTTTACAGATTTCGCATTTTCCTTAATGGTTGCTTCAAGATCTGTGATTGTATCTTCTAGACCTGAGATTCGTTCTTCCATCTCTTGGATTCTGTTAGAAAAGCTCACCTCTGTGTTGCTCGTCTTCTTCTCTGAGGTCTCTCATTCTCGTTTTTCTTCTGTCTGTGTGTTTATCATTGAATCCATTTTCGTCTTCGGATCTTGAACTGATTTTTTTATTTCTTTCCTCTGGTTGTTTACATTTTCCTGAAATTTTTCCAGTTCCACTCTGTGCTTCTTTTATGTCTCTCACCTGTTTGGCTGCGTCCTCCTGCATTTGATTACGAATTTTATTTGTTTCCTTCATTAATATCCTCATTACTAAGGATTTGCGGTTATTTTCTTGTATTTCTGTTGTATTTGAGTTCTCTGGGTTGTTTTCTTTGGGATAGCTGGAAACTGGAGACGCCATGTTGTTTTGGGGGTTTTTGCGTATGCTTTTACGCTGTCCTTTAGACATCTTGGTGTCTTTGTTTTTGTTGGGTAGCTTCCAGAGTTGGATGGAGGGAGTCTGATGATAGATTCACTTATTTTCTCATGATTTCCCCAGGCTGAAAGCTCTGATACTTCACTGGTGTGGATGGCAGGAGGTTAGCCCTGTCGTTTTGGCCCCTCATAGCCAGTGATCCTCAGCTCCCCTGTGCTGTGGGTCCTGCAATCGTTCTGGGTCTCTGAATGAGTGTTGGGTCAGGCCAAGGTATCCACAGCCTTCTGGGTTCCTTGCCAAGTCCAGCCAGGGACCCTGGGCCTGAACCATGCACCGAGCTCAGCTAGATTCTCAGGGCCTGAACTGTCTACCGAGCTCAGCTAGGGATTCTGGGCACAAAATGCACACAGGGTCCAGCCAGAATTTTGGGGGGCTGGGACTGTGCCCCAAGCTCAGCTAAAGGCTTTTGGCCCAAAGCGTGTGCTGTGGTCAGTTATTGACTCAGGGCCTGAACTGTTTGCCAAGCTCAGCCAGGAATTCTGGATTCAAACTGCACACTGTGTCCAACTAGAGTCTTAGAGCCGGGACTGTGCCAAAATCTCCGCTAGAGTCTCTGGGCCCAATCTGTCTGCCAAGCACAGTTAGGCTCTCAGGCCCCAAACTGCACGCCGAGCTCCACCCGAGTCTCTGGGGCGAAATTGTGTATCGAGCTCAGCCAGGGACTCTGGACTCACACTGCATGCTGAATTCAGCCCAGGACTCCGGGCCTATACTGCGTGGATAGTCCAGCCAGAGTCTTGGAGCCGCCAAGCCTGTGCGCACAGCTCAACTAGAGCCTCTGGGCTGAATCTTCATGCTGACCTCAGCCTGTGTTAGCGCCCCAGAATTGCCCGCTGAGCTGTGCTAGTGTCTTGGGCAGAACTGCTCATTGATCTGAGCTAGTGCCTCTGGTGGAGCTGAGTGCTCCGCCCAGCCTGTGTCACAGCAGGGAGCTGTGGCTGAGTTGAGCTAGTGCCTAGGGCAGAATTGCTTGCTGCACTGAGACAGCGTCTCCATGGCACTACGCATTGAGCTGAACCCAGGACTCTGGGGCTGAACTGTCCGCCGAGTCCAGTTTGGGTTACAAGGCACCACGCGACCCAAATCCCATCCAGAATCCCAATCTCCCGCAGCAACTCCCACCGGCCACCACACTAATCGCCTCCACCAGAAGGCTCAGAGCTGCAAACCTCAGCCACTGCCACTGCTGACGTTGGTGCTGCTGGTGCCGCCGCTATTGCTGCTGCCTCTGCCACTGCTGCTCCGATCCGAGAAAATCCGTGCTCCTCCCATGTGCAGGGGCACGCAGGTCCTCCGCACCCTGGTCCCTCCAAACCGTGGAGCACTCCCACTGCCGTGGTGTGGGGACCTTGGTGTTCCTGGCTCAGAAATCTGTGCAATTCCCTGAATTGTTCACTGGAGCCTCCAAACACGGTCCACACTGCTTGCCACCATCTTGGATCCTCCTCAAAACACATTTTACTGTATATTAACGAACCATACATGTGACTTCATGGACCACAATTTTCTCATTTTGATGCAGTTCAGTTAGGAACAGGCCATTCGGCATCAGTGCTTCATTGCATTTGAAAATTTGTGGAAATTTAAAATGCACAATTTCCTCCATGCCATATTTCCATCAACTGAGGATTGTCATGTGCTATATTTTTAACTATTTATTCTGCTTATCCCAATTCTAGAAAAATGCATCACTCTTTAATGAATGGACCAGCAAGCGTTGTAGTCATCTACCACTGCATTTCAAATATAAAAATATATCTTTACTACAGAGAGGAAAGAGCATGCTGTGGCTCTCATTGTCTGTCATCTATCTCCTGCTGGGTTCAGTTATGGTCTGGATTGAAAACGGGTTCTTTCTTCTAATGCATATGAGATACACTTCCTTTTTGAGATCTTTCTTAATACACCTGAGTGTAGTGGACTGTCCTTACAATTCACAAGCAATTTCCCTCGCCCTCTATCCTTTCACCAGTCTATGAACCATAGACATGTGTTTACAGACTCTTACGTTTAAATATATTAACTGATAACAAGAATTATTATTCTTTTTTTATTTTTAGAAAAACTGAGAGTATTGTTTGTCAATAAATGGGGAGACAGAAATCACAGCCATGATCCAGTCATCCAATCAGCACGCACTTGAGCTAGAGACTGAGAGAAGGAAATGAAGTGTCTACAGTAGGCAGCTGTGGCAAACAAGCCACTTTGCTCTCGCAGACTTTGAAGCAGTTTTATTCAAACCTTAGAAAGAAAATAAAGGAAGGAAGGTGACACACTTGGCATCTGGTTCCAGTTTTTCACTTCTGAAAAGAAATTATACAAATTGTTTATATGACTGACCTAATGAAAAGTAGATAGTTTGAACTTTAAATTTTACACCGATATTCAAAATGATTAAGTACTAGTTACATCAGTAAGCATAGAAAGTGATTGAAGTTGAAAGTCAAAATGGACCCTGGATACCATCTAAGTCAACTTAATGATTTTTTTAAAAGTGGAAAACATTGTCCATAAAAGTTTAAAGATTTGTCTGAAAGAGAAATTTATAGCAATCCATTTATAAGAAGTAGACTTACATTCCCTTGGGAAGTTTTTTTAAATTACATGTTCTTAGAAATGATGGACAAGTCTAAATTTTTCTAAGATGAAAAATTATGCTCAAAAACATCGAAATCATTTAAATACACAGGTGCAAACACTCAGGAATGAGCTGAAATGTGTCTGATATGACTTGATGAGCTGGGGTGGATGCGAAGAAGCCGTCCCTTTTTCTGAGGAATGGGGAGGAGGGGGTGGGAGAGAGGGAGGGAAGATGGGACTGGGGGTTGGGCAAGGATGAGGCTACAACCAGGATGTAAAGTAAATAAATAAATTTATTTTTTAAAAAAGAAAGGATGTGTCTTGAAAATACTGACCAGCTGCAAATGAGAACCTATGCAAGGAGCTCCTGTGACTCCTTGGTTTCTACCTTGGCTACTTTGCAACAGGGCAGCGCCTTCAGTGTGTGTGAGCACAGACTGACCCTGAAGCATGAACTTTAGGGCTTCCGGAACATTCTTTATCTCCTGATTATCTTCTTCTTTCCCTTTCCTTCACAACGGCTATTTGAAAATGCTGAAACATTTCTAATCCCTACTACATTTATAATAAATTGAGTTACGTGTCTTTTGAGAGTATCTTAATATGTTTTTAATTGAAGTAGAATTACCTCACTTTACTCCCTCCAAGCCCTCCCAGCTACCCTCCATAAAACTTCTCCCACTGCCCCCGATTCTCAAGTTCAGTCTCTTTTTCATTTATTATTGCTGCTATAAACATGTATGTGTGAATGTGTATACACACATATATGCACACATGTCTCTACCTATCTATCTATCTATCTATCTATCTATCTATCTATCATCTATTTAGATGATATAAATACAGATAAACAACACAAGCCGCCAAGTCTGTTTCTCTTGGTGGTTTGTGTAATCTCAAAGCTGATCACTTTTTCCTGGGAACCCATCATGGGACTCCTCTCTGGGCGTGGATAGTTCACCTCACAGCAGCCTGTAGTCCTTCCTAATTGTTTTTATTATTATAATTTATTCACATTATATCCTGGTTGTAAGCCTTGCTCTCAGCTTCCTCCTCCTACCCTCCCTCCCTTGGTCTTTCCTAATTTAAAAAGTGAGAGAGACAATTGCCTGGGATGTCTTGTTTTTCCTTTAAAAAAATCTTTAAGTTAAGGTTCTTTTGACTTTAACATAATCTATTTTTGTCCTTCTGTGTGTCAGAACACTGGCAGCTGAAATTCTTCAAAAGGCGTTTAAAAATAGAGCAGCTATGTGATTAATTGCTGGTTGTTTGTGATTACTGTAAAGTCTAACATCCAGCGTTCTTGCGTTTATCGGGATCCTGTGATAAATTGGGGACCCTGTGATAAATTATCCACAGGTACAGGGACATAGGAGTGAGGACTGCTGCAGATAAGGCAGCTGTAAGCTCACAGGATGTGATGGTCTTCCTCTGTAATAGAAACTTCCACAGTTGGCTCGAGGACTGTTGTGCAGTGTCTTCCATCTAACCGGCTTTAGCTTTTGAGAAACAAGAAAAGCCCCAATAAAATGACGTCATCACTTGTAAGAAGCTCCTTGACTCCACCTCATTCTCTTCTCACAGCTTTTTTCTGTCTTCTTTGGGGACTGAACATTAAAGGAAGTATAAATTTGTCATTGTTTGTACACTTTTTAATTCTATTGTACATCACAGTGAAATTGTTCCTTGGTGAATCTGTGTTTTTCACGCTGTGGGATGAAAGACGGCTTTGAGAATTTTCCCTAGTTGAATTTTAACTGTCAGTTAAATAATTTTCTAGGCTAAATAATGCAAAAGTTGGATTATCTTTTGTTTTGAATATGGCTTATTACAGGTTTGTCTTCCCCGCCAGTGGTCATTGCTCATGTTATAATTGCATTTCTTGTGAAAGTTATGAGTTTGAATCGTGGCCATATATAAAACTATTTACAGAGAAAATAAAGATGAAGGAAGAGAGTCTAATCTTCTGAACAGAGAAACCAGTAATTTGCTGGGGTAAAGCTTGGATGGTTTGCAGGGGAATAAAAACTCAAAATCTATTTATCTTTAAGTGTTCACTTGTTTTAGAAAGAAAGAAGAAATGGCATATCCAGGAAAACAAACTCTTTATAGATATATGCTGTTTCTGTAATTTATTTTAAGAAGCCCTAATAGTGTTTGTAGAACACTGGCTGTTCTACATGGCTGTATTGTTTTAATCAAATTAATTTGTATAATTAATGATAAAAAAGCATCAGCTCATATTAGACTTTAGGGTCAGCAAGGGCGAGTGAAAAGAGACAAAACTGTTTATTTATTTATTTATTTACTTATTCACTCATTCATTCCCTTTATATCCTGATCACAGCCCCCTCCCTCCTCTCTTCCAGTCTCTCCTTCCTTTCCTCATTCTCTACCCCACTTTCCTCCTTGGAAAAGAGGAGCAACCCCCACTAACCCACCCTAGCACATCGCGTAGAATCAGGACTGAGTGCATCCTCCTCCTCTGTGGCCTGGTGAGGCAGTCCTTCCAGGGGGAAGTCATATAAAAGCAGGCAACAGAGTCCATGTCAGAGACACCTCCTGTTCCTCTTACTAAGGAACCCACATGAAGCCTGAGCTGCCCATCAGCTGTATCTGTGTAGGGGTGTCTATGTCCAGTCCATGCATGGTCCTTGGTCGGTGTTTCAGTCTTTGCAGGCCCTTCTGAGCCCATGTTAGTTGGCTCTGTTTGTCTTTTTGTGGATCCTCTATCCCCTCCAGGTCCTTCTCTCCTTTTCCTTACTTTCCCACAAAACTCCCTATGCTTTGCCCAATGTTTGGATGTGATTCTCAGTATCTGATTTGCTCTGCTGCTAGGAGGAGCCAGCTATGCTAGCTGGACAGCTATGCTAAGTGTGCTTGACAGTATCAGGTGAGGTGTTGTCTCTCTCCCATGGGGCGGGTCTCAGGTTGGGCCAGGCATTTCCTCAGTCTCTGCTCTATCTTTATATGTGCACACCTTGTGGCAGGGTAAATTTTGTGTCAAAGTTTCTGTGGCTAGGCTGAGGTTCCCCTCCCTCCACTAGGAGGCCTATCTACTTAGAGGGTGTCCTCTTTAGTCTCCACGCCCCCTGCTACTAGGAGTCTCAGCTAGAATCACCCCTATAACCTGCTATAAGCCTACCCTATTGTAGGTCTCCAGCTAGTCACAGAGATGCCTCCACCCATGTTTTCTCTCCTCTCTGCAGGTGCTCTGTCCTCCTGTCTACCCCAGGTCTGATCTCCACACTCATTTCTCTCTGCGCTCCCTCTCCTATCTTGTTTCCTCTCTTCAACCACTTCTGCTGTCTATTCTATTCCCACTTCCGAGTGAGATTTAAACATCGTCCCTACAGATGCCCCTGTTGCTTATCTTCGTTGGGTCTGTGAATTGTAGTATGTTTATCTGGTACTAGATGGCTAAAATTCCCCCACTCTTCCACAAGACTCCCTGGGCTCCACCCAGTGGCTGGCTGTGAGTCTCTGCATCTGTTTCCATCAGTGGAGCCACTCAGAGGATGGACATGCTAGGCTTCTACCTGCAGGCTTACCAGAGTACCATTAATCGTGTCAGGCATTGGCTGTCTGGAAGAGGCCATCCTCCTACTAGACATGTCTCCTAGTGGAAGGAGGAGAACACCGACACACCCACAAAAATTTCAACACAAATCTTACCCTCCCTATAGGGTGTACAGGGGGAAATAAGATAAGCAGATATTGAGGAAATGTTCAACTGATGTCTGTCCCAGCCTGAGTGTCAAAGTGTCTTTATCCATTCTTTCAATGAAGGACATCTAGGTTGTTTCCAGATTCTAGCTATTATGAATAAAGCTTCTATGAAACACAGTTGAGCAAGTGTCCTTGTTGTATGTTGGAGCATCTTTTGAGTATATGCTCAGGAGTGGAAAATGAAGCACAATCTATTCCTATTATGAACCATTGTCCATACTGAGTACTTAATACAAAAAAAACCCCACAATTCTCTAGAAAATATGTCATATAGAAAAATAATTAAGTAAATAAATGAAATCTCTATTGTTTTCATAGTACAAAATAATCACAGAAAAAATTTATGTCCAACATTTGACCATTTGATATGTACTCAATGACAGCAAAATAAAGTGTCATAATCTAGCCAACTAACATTTTTTTATCCATGCCATCTACAAGATGTAGTATATCATGATTTAGGCAGCCTCTAAAAAAATGAGAGAGATTTAGATTTATAAATGGCCACACTTAATATTTGAAGATCATTTAGAAAGATAGGTCTGTAGTTTATAATATCTAAATTTGTGAAGTTTGTGTATCAGTGACTAGCACAGTAAAACTGAAGTGACTTTATTACTAAAAAAAAAATCAAGATAAGTTTTGAAAAGTGTTTCATAACTTAGCTATATCAGATGATGCGTTGTCATTCAAAACACTACTTTTAGGAAAACATACCCAATGGAACACTACGATGCTGGTATTGTTAACCCAGGAAGTGAACAAATTATACAAAAATATTTCTATCTATTTAATATTTTTTCTCATTTCTGTGGCAAGGAAAATTTTCTCCATGTAATTTCTTTTCCTTGTCTTGATTCTAGAAGCTTTTGAGTTTCACTTGATCTAAAATTCGCTGAAAAAGAGGACTTATTTTTACTTATATAATGTAAAAGCAACAGATCAGAGCTTTAAAGACAATTCAAGAGAAGAACTTGAAGACATTATTGGGTCATCAGCATCTGTCAGGTAGAATCTGGCCCTTTAACCCATCTCTGGCAGCAGGAAGATGAAGGAAGAAAGGAGCACTGCACAGGAATCTGAAAGTGCTCTCACCAAGTGTGTCACCTGTTTCCTGGCAGCATGGAAGGCGATACCCAAGCCCTCCACACAGAGACCCTTCCTCTTCAATAGTTTAGTGCTATTGTGGTTAGAGTTGAATTAGCTTGCTTTTAGGTCTAAGAAATACTCAAACTATTTGGGCAACTCCAACTTCTCTTGTCAAGCACTATCATTTAAAGAATTGGTAACTTACAACTCTACAGCCAATGAGTGCATAAAATATTTTTTTTGCCACTTCCATCTACCAAGCTAAGAAGAGGAATGGTGACTTAAAACACTGAGGAGATGTCTTCCAGCATGGCTTCACCCCATTCCAAACCCGACTAAGGGGTTGCCACTCTGAGGCTCATCACTTTGCATAGAGTGAAAAGATGAACTGTAAGTGGCTAGTAATTTCTATCATGGAAAAGCTCCATTTCCCTTTGGTAAGAATGTCTTTTGTAAAGAAAATATACCATGAAAAGTGCTGGCGAAGATGTAGGGAGATGAGACTGTCTCTCATATGGGAATCTTAGGCTTGATGTTATGTATCAAGGCTTAAGTTAAAGTATCCATAGAGGGCAGGTAGGAAGAAAAGATCTGTGAGAGGTAAAGGGATGAGGTGAAAATCTGAAGGAGAAATGGAATAGTAAAAGTATTCTATGTGGAAAGAGGAGGGAGGAGTACAGTAAGGTTTGGAGAGATGTAGGTAGAAGCTGTGGGAAACAGGAAGAGATGAGGGCAAATCAAACTAAAGGGGAAAGGAAAATTCATGTAGACATCTACTTCTTTATAAGTTAACAGAAATATAACTTTTTTTTCATTTTTTTAAATTAATTTATTCTTGTTACATCTCAATGTTTATCCCATCCCTTGTATCCTCCCATTGCTCCCCCCCCATTTTCCCCTTATTCCCCTCCCCTATGACTGTTCCTGAGGGGGATTACCTCCCCCTGTATATGCTCATAGGGTATCAAGTCTCTTCTTGGCTACCTGCTGTCCTTCCTCTGAGTGCCACCAGGTCTCCCCCTCCAGGGGACATGGTCAAATGTGAGGCACCAGAGTATGTGAGAAAGTCATATCACACTCTCCACTCAACTGTGGAGAATATTCTGACCATTGGCTAGATCTGGGAAGGGGTTTAAAGTTTACCTCCTGTATTATCCTTGGCTGGTGCCTTAGTTTGAGCGGGACCCCTGGGCCCAAATCTGCCTATCATATTGTTCTACTTGTAGATTTCTAGGACCCTCTGTATCCTTTTATTTTGCTATTCTCCCATGCGTCTCTCATTTAGAGTCTCAATAGGATGCCCTCCCCTCTGTCCCAGTTTCCTGGTAAGTGAAGGCTTTCGTGGGGCATGCCCCTTGGACTAGTATGCAGATATAAGTGAGTATATACCATTTGATTCTTTCTGCTTCTGGGTTAACTCACTCATTATGATCATTTCTAGCTCAATCCATTTATCCACAAATTTCGGGAATTCCTTGTTTTTAATAGCTGAGTAGTATTCCATAGTGTATATGTACCACAGTTTCTTTATCCACTCTTCTACTGAGGGACACTTAGGCTGTTTCCATGTTCTGGCTATTATGAATAATGCTGCTATGAACATGGTTGAGCAAATGTTCTTGTTGTGTGCTGGAGCATCTTCTGGGTATATTCCAAGGAGTGGAATAGCTGGGTCTTGAGGAAGCCCTATTCCCATTTTTCTGAGGTAGCACCAGATAGATTTCCAAAGTGGCTGTACTAGTTTGCATTCCCACCAGCAATGAAGGAGTGTTCCTCTCTCCCCACATCCTCGTCAGCATGTGGTGTCGCTTGAGTTTTTGATCTTAGCCATTCTGATGGGTGTAAGATGGAATCTCAGAGTTGTTTTGATTTGCATTTCCCTGATGACTAAGGAGGTTGAGCATTTCTTTAAGTGTTTCTCAGCCATTTGATACTCCTGTGTTGAGAATTCTCTGTTTAGTTCCAAGCCCCATTTCTCAATTGGGTTATTCGGTTTGGTGGTGTTTAATTTCTTGAGTTCTTTATATATTTTGGATATTAGACCTTTGTCAGATGTAGGGTTGGTGAAGATCTTTTCCCAGTCTGTAGGCTGTCGCTTTGTTCTCTTGACAGTGTCTCCTGCCTTACAGAAGCTTCTCAGCCTCATGAGGTCCCATTTATTAATGGTTGACATTAAGGCCTGGGCCGTTGGTGTTCTGTTCAGGAAGTTGTCTCCTGTGCCAATATGTTCCAGACTCTTTCCCACTTTTTCCTCTAAGTGGCTTAGTGTCTCTGGTTTTATGTTGAGGTCTTTAATCCACTTGGATTTGAGTTTTGTGCAAGGTGACAAATATGGGTCCAGTTGCATTTTTTTACACATAGCCTTCCAGTTAGACCAGCACCATTTGTTGAAGATGCTATCCTTTTTCCATTGAATGGATTTGGCTTCTTTGTCAAAAATCAAGTGGCCATATGTGTGTGGATTCATATCTGGGTCTTCAATGCGATTCCACTGATCAACCAGCCTGTTGCTGTGCCAGTACCATGCTGTTTTAATTACTATTGCTTTATAGTACAGTTTGAGATCAGGTATGGAGATTCCTCCAGAGCACCTTTTATTGTACAAGATTGTTTTAGCTATTCTGGGTTTTTTGTTTTTCCATATAAAGTTCAGAATTGAACTTTCAATGTCTTTAAAAAATTGTGTAGGTATTTTGATAGGAATTGCATTGAATCTGTAGATTGCTTTTGATAGGGTGGCCATCTTTACTATGTTAATTCTCCTGATCCATGAGCAAGGAAGATCATGCCATCTTCTCAGGTCATCTTCAATCTCTTTCTTCAGAGTTTTGAAAATTTTTTCATACAAGTCCTTCACTTGCTTAGTTAGGGTAACTCCTAGATATTTTATATTGCTTGTGGCTAATGTGAAGGGTGTGGTTTTCCTAATTTCTTCCTCTGCAAGCTTGTCATTTGTGTATAGGAAGGCTACAGACTTTTTTGAGTTAATTTTGTATCCAGCCAATTTGCTGAAGGTGTTTATCAGCTCTAGGAGTTCTCTGGTGGAATTTTGAGGGTCACTTATGTACACTATCATATCATCTGCAAATAGGGATAATTTGACTTCCTCCTTTCCCATTTGGATACCCTTGATCTCCTTTTGTTGTCTTATTGCTCTGGCTAGAACTTCGAGTACTATATTGAAGAAATATGGAGAGAGTGGGTAGCCTTGCCTTGTTCCCGATTTTAGAGGAATTTCCTTGAGTATCTCACCATTTACTTTGATTTTGGCTATTGGCTTGCTGTATATAGCCTTTATTATGTTGAGGAAAGTGCCTTGTATCCCTGATCTCTCTAAAACTTTAAACATGAATGGGTGTTGAATTTTATCAAATGCTTTCTCTGCATCCAAGGAAATGATCATGTGGTTTTTTATTTTCAGTTTGTTTATATGGTGGATTACATTGATGAATTTCCGTATATTAAACCATCCCTTCATGCCTGGAATGAAGCCTACTTGGTCATGATGAATGATATCTTTGATGTGTTCCTGTATTTGTTTTGCAAGTATTTTATTTAGTATTTTTGCATCTATGTTAATAAGAGAAATTGGTCTGAAATTCTCTTTCTTTGTTGAGTCTTTGTGAGGTTTAGGTATCAATGAGACTATGGCCTCATAGAATGAATTTGGTAATGTTCCATCCATTTCTATCTTTTGGAGTAGCTTGAAGAATATCGGTATTAGCTCGCCCTTGAAGGTCTGGTAGAATTCTTCACTGAAACCATCTGGCCCTGGGCTTTTTTTGGTTGGGAGACCATCGATGATTGCTTCTATTTCTGTAGGGGAAATGGGACTATTTAGCTTGTTTATCTGTTCTTCATTCAACTTTGGCAAGTGAAATTGATCAAGAAAATTGTCCATTTCCCTTAGATTTTCAAATTTTGTGGCGTATATGCCTTCAGAAATATAACTTTTAATAAAGGAGCTTGAATTAAAGTACTATGCATGTGTTGTTGGCACTGCTTCCAAAAGTCGTAGTTTTTCAAACCAAAATTTTATTCACAGAAGTGGAATACCTCATAGCTCCCAACATCTCCCAGAACAGTCCAGGGTATTATTATTTCAGTTGGAGATTCACCAGAACTAGATAGTAAGACTTTATTGTTAAAGACACACTAGCTCAAGGGGCATGTCCCAGGAAAATCTTCACTTACCAGGAAAGTGGGACAGAGGGGAGGACATCCTATTGGGACTTTAGGTGAGAGAAGCATGGGAGAATGGGGAAATAGAAGGATCCAGAGAGTCCTAGAAACCTACAAGGGCAGATCTGGGCTCAGGGGTTCTGCTCAAACTATGGCACCAACCAAGGATAATACGTGAAGTAAACTTCCAACCCCTACCCAGATCTAGCCAATGGACAGGACATTCTCTATAGTTGAGTGGAGAGTGGGCTCTGACTTTCACATGAACTCTGGTACCCCATATTTGACCACTTCCCCTGGATGGGGAGGCCTGATAGCACTCAGAGGAAGTGAGGTATCTTTCTGGGTACCTCACAGTATTGTCATGATGGGTGCAATCCAGATGTAACTGTCTGCATGCATTCTGAAAAATAAATGAATGTAAAGAGGTACAAGAGCGTATGGGAGCAGCCAGCAGTAAGAAGAGATCAGCATGACTGGAAGTTGGGATGAGAGACGTCCATTGGAGAATGCCATCACAATGCTTTATATATACATAGTTAACTTAGAAAAACAAAATAAACAACTAAGGTAATTGTCCTCCAAAGAGAAAATGCTTTTTTATCTCACTATTTTGGAGATTTTATCTGATGACCAATAGGCCCCATTGCTTTGGGCGTTTAGCTTGGTAGCACGGCACAATGGGAGTATGGAAGAGCAAAACTGCATTTCTTTGCCAGGAAGCAAAAGGAAGGTGCAGGCATTAAGCACACAGGCAGATGGTTATATAACTGTAGTGTGGCACAGGAACTGCAAATTGAAAACCAGCAAGTATAGTTAATTGTTTCCTTTTGAACTCCCAAGGGTCTCTAGGAGGATAAAAGTTTACAAAGTAACTCAGATGAAATGTTATCTAGGTCTTCTTCTGATGAGTTCACTGCACTTTCAGCTTGCTGGAACTTAAAAGCCAGCTTTGAACAAGGCAGTCATGGCGAGACAGTAAAATGTGTCACCCTGCTGTAAACAGAGTTCTGTCGCTTACTTACTGCTTTAAGAATAGATTTCCAGGTTTGAGCACAGCTGTAAGTTAATTATAATTTTGCTGTATGTAACTCGTCATGATTTATACTCAACCTTTGTAGAAAATAGAATAGAGATATTGGTGTCTGTCTTTTGGTTAATAACCTCAGGGACTTCGTTTTTATTAACTACACATAATGACAATAAAAAACTTTAATGTCTATATAATTTTAGTTGTTTCAGGACTTAGAAGGAGATTAATGCATGCCAGTTGGGTATTAGTAGACATTTATAGGTAAGAAAGTATCTGCATTCATTGTTGAAGAATGTTTAAGATTTGAAGGGGCAAAAATACCTATATGTAGCTCATCAATCAAGAGTAGATAAGTGTGACAGAGAAAGGTGGAAATGCTAATTAATCTAATAATCATTTAAGACACCAAATTAATTTATTAAAACATCACAGTAGAACTGCATTGTATGAATATGTTAACTTTAATATTTACTTCTCTTTAAATTTGTAAACAATTATGCATTACTCTCATGAGGAGAGAATAAGTAGCAATGACAGTGATCTTTATATGAAGTGCAGCCTTCAGTAATACTTGAGAACATGTTAGAAAAAAAAAAACAAAAAAATTAATCCCCCCTGAATCAGACTCTGAGGATCCACATTCAAAGACCAGCATTGGTGTTTTGGTAAGATTTTGACATCACCCATGTGTTGCATGAGAAACTTAACTGGGGAGTTTCATTGTGAGAATGAAATGCGTTCGACTCAGACCATTCTACTTATTTGTTATGTAGAAAACAAAAAGATAAGGTATTCCATTCTATCAAGATTTTATATGGGAATAAAATGATGGGTTTGGACACAAGAAGAGAACAGAATGAAGTTTGTGAGGAAGTGCTACTCACACAATTCTGCTAAGATTTGAGAGCTTGGACACAGTTGATAGCCAGGGAAGTTTTATTAGCAGGGCTGTTTACCCACTCTGTTATCCATATAAGGCAGTGGACTTCTGATTTAAATGTATTTTACTTTTGCAAATGAATAGTATTTTTATTAAAGTATATTATTTATATAAACTTATTGGCTTATTTACTTTTTTTGTGAGACAAGATCTCATATAGCCTGGGCTTCCCAGCCTCCAAATCAATGTCTAGTCAATGGTGAACTCGGATTTTTCATCTTCCTGTTTCACCATCTATATGCTGGGATCACATGTTGAGTTGACCAAAGATATTGAACTAAAGATCAGGTTGAAATCTAGGGAAATGTCACTAGAGTAAATTATTATGATAGGAAAGATATCATCAAAGTCTTAGCTTAAAACTGTAATCCACTGAAAAGAAAGACTACAAATGTGCTTCCAAATTTGGCGTGCAAAGCTGGAAAATCACCATAAAATGTCATCTTCTTTTTTTTATTATTTTTTTTTATTTTTTGACTTTATTTTTTTATTAATTTATTCATATTACATCTCGATTGTTAGCCCTTCCCCTGTTTCCTCCCATTCTTCCCTCCCTCCCATTTCTCCCCTTCTCCCCTCCCCTATGTCTGTGACCTAGGGAGACCTCCTCCCCCTATATATGCTCTCAGAATATCAAGTCTCTTCTTGGTAACTAGCTATCCTTCCTCTGAGTGCCACCAGGTCTCCCCATCCGGGGGATATGGTCAGAAAAGGGGCACCAGAGTTCGTGTGAGAGTCAGACGATGGAGAGTCAATGGTGGAGAGTATCATGTTCGTCAGCTAGGTCTTGGTATGGGTTCGAAGCTTACTGCCTATATTCTCCTTGGCTGGTACCTTACTTTGAGGAGGACCCCAGGATCCAGATCTGCCTGTCATAAAGTTCTTCTTGTAGGTTTCCAGGACCCTGTGGGTCCTACTATTTCCTCTTTCTTCTGTGCTACTCTTGCCTAAAGTCTCAATCGGATATCCTCTCCTCTGACCCACTTTCTTGGTAAGTAAAGATTTTCATGGTACGTTTCCCTTGGACTAGTGTTTTGATATAAGTGAGTATATACCGTTTGTCTCTTTTTGCTTCTGGGTGAACTCACTCACTATGATAATTTCTAGATCAATCCATTTATCCACAAATTTCGGGAATTCCTCGTTTTTAATAGCTGAGTAGTATTCCATCGTGTAAATATACCACAGTTTCTTGGTCCATTCTTCTACTGAGGGACACTTAGGCTGTTTCCATGTTCTGGCTATTATGTATAGAGCAGCTATGAACATGGTTGAGCATATGTCCCTGTTATGTGGTAGAGCATTTTCTGGGCATATTCCAAGGAGTGGGATAGCTGGGTCTTGAGGAAGCCCTATTCCCATTTTTCTGAGAAAGCACCAGATAGCTTTCCAAAGTGGTTGTACTAGTTTGCATTCCCACCGCAATGAAGGAGTGTTCCTCTCTCTCTACATCCTCGCCAACATGTGGTGTCATTTGAGTTTTTGATCTTAGCCATTCTGATGGGTGTAAGATGGAATCTCAGTGTTGTTTTGATTTGCATTTCTCTGACGACTAACGAGGACGAGCATTTCTTTAAGTGTTTCTCAGCCATTTGATATTCCTCTGTTGAGAATTCTCTGTTAAGTTCCAAGCCCCATTTCGCAATTGGGTTGTTTGGTTTTGTGGTGTTTAATTTCTTGAGTTCTTTATATATTTTGGATATTAAACCTTTGTCAGATGAAGGGTTGGTGGAGATCTTTTCCCATTCTGTAGGCTGTCGTTTTGTTCTCTTGACAGTGTCTCCTGCCTTACAGAAGCTTCTCAAAATGTCATCTTCTAATGGAGCAGATAGAAAACTAAGCATGGGAAGTTATTTTCAATTACAGAATATGAAAAAAAAACAATGAATATTTCAAGTATCTAAAATGTTTCTTTTCTGAATTTAATGTTAACACGATAATAGTTCTCAAAGGATATTGCAAAATATTTTCACATCACTGCATATATGCTACCTAGAGATTTTTCAGTTTCAACGAAGGTCTTTCCTATATCCAATAACCACAATGCTTTGCTGCTGTCTGCTATCAGGCCAGTATGAATTAGCATCCCAGAATGTCTTGCCCACGTGTAACACTAAGTTATATATCTTAAAGGTCTTGATAAGCCTCTACTTTGCATAGCCATCCTTCTCAAGCACCATATTTAGGCTAATTATCTGCATGAGAGGGAGGATGGCTGCATGGGACTGAGACCTTGCTTGAGGGCCTTTAGTCCGCACAATTTGTGGAAACTGCAATATTTTTCATAAGCTTCAATTTTATTTGCTTTGTTTTTGACTCGGTGAGTGCCACCTGGGATTGATGTGATGTGAGAATCCCTTTATCATTTCTACTGTAGAAAGCTGTTCCATGAATCCAGGGTGAAAAGTCAAGTTCAAAGGCAAGGTCGGAAGACATGGCCAGCTTAAGTAGCATGAATGGGCAGCACTGCGTTTGGAATGGCCTCTGTTATGTTTTTACCGACATTTTGAGCCTAAGTTTTGTTATCATAATGCAGATTATTTTCCCCCCAGAGGCTAGAAATATAAATGACGATTTTTTTTAAAACATTAAATGTTAAGTTAAAAACATTTCAGCAACTGCAGAGGACAACAGGCATTTTCTCTACTGCCCAAAGAAGCAATCGTTATAAAACATCACTACTAGGAAGTCTACAAATCTATTTTGTTTAAAGCTTATGCTGTTAAAGAGTCCAATGTTAGCCGGGCGTGGTGGCGCACGCCTTTAATCCCAGCACTCACTAGGCAGAGGCAGGCGGATTGCTGTGAGTTCAAGGCCAGCCTGGTCTACAAAGTGAGTCCAGGATGGCCAAGGCTACACAGAGAAACCCTGTCTTGAAAAACCAAAAAAAAAAAAAAATAAATAAAAAAATAAAAAAAATTAATAAAAAGAGTCCAATGTTATCTTTATTTCTTGATGTGTCTTTCTTAAGAAAGAACAAATGCAACATAATCTATTTATATAAAACATATTTTACAACATAGGAACCTACAGCGGTGTCTAAACTTACCAAACAGGTTAAATATTGATAGTATTTATGAAATAAATATTAACATTTTTCTATTGCTATTATTATTGATGGGTGACATGTAAGTAAGTCAGGTAAAGAAGCTGTTACTATTGCAGGTCACGTATTGTCTTACTAATTGCTTCATGCCAAAAAAACTCAGTTCTGTACCTTTAACACAATTTTTGCTCAGTTTTCATGGACTTCTCTTTTTAAAAAAAAATCTCAGGAAGGAAAGGACATGACTGCTTTCGTGTATTTTTGTATACTCTTTGTATAGTACAGTTTGGTTCTGTTTGGTGTTATTTTGCTCAGCTAGGTTGCCTAAACGGAACAGGCATTATAGGATGTACATATATTTCTACCCTGGCTATAATCTGTTCAGACTAGTTACGGTTAGTGCCTTTGCCATCGGCAAACATGTTTTTGTGGAGTCCTTATTTACTGTGTAATACAGATGTAATAATTCTGATAGTTCATGATACTAACTGAGTAATCACATTTTACATTGAGACAGACTGTTCAACAATATTTGAGCTTATATTTGTAAAACAAAGGGTGCAATAGTTATATTACCTATCTACTTTATAGCTAGTGGTTTGCGTATATTTTATTAAGTTTTTATGGCATCATTGTAGGAGTTCATTCCGTTCCTTAGCATTATTTGTTTAGTGTAAAATTTCAAGACTAGAATAGCTTCATTTGATAAATTGTTCTAACATATGGATATTCAGTGTCTTTTGAACAAAAATTTACTTCCAATTTTGCACAAAAACACGGAAGCCTTTGAAAGAACTCCAAAACACGAAGTCTTCCAGAAACCAGGACAATTGTCCTGTGTTACATCCTCTGGTAACATCTTCAATGTTGGAAATTCCAGCATCCTACACAGAGGTGGCCAAGGTTAGTGTGATGCGTAGTCTCGGTTGTCAACTGGACTCCATCTGGACTCAACTAAAACTCTAGCAGCTGGGCATGCCAGTGAGGAGTTTTGTTGAGTGATCATTTGATGTTGGAAGGCTCACCCTTGATCTGGCCAATACCATCTGGTGACTGCCCACAGAGTTTAGAAATAAATATGAATATACATATATGTGTGTAGCAACAATATTTTTTTCAAAACATTCATTTTTAATATGTATTATTTGAATAGTATTTTGGAGTTACTTATCCCTTATCATATTATTTGTTTTCTTTAAGAAAAATTATTCTTGTGCAATTCATAGTAATATTAATTTAAAATATGGTTTTAAAACTTTTCTTTGTTCATGTTTAGTCTATGGTATACACATAGTAGTTTTCTGCATGGTTTTAATAATGGAAATGCATTATTCCAATGTAATTCGTTGTTTACCCATGTTTTCACATCTATTTTGTTGTTATTTAATGTATATATGTATATGGTGTATATGTGAGAGCATGTTTGTTTCTGTGTGCCCATAGGCATACTGATGGGCAGACACATATTTGTACATGCATATAGAGGTTGGAAGACAATATAGGATACCTTCGTCTCTTACCTCCTTAATTTTGAGACAGAATCATTTGCTGATTTCTTAGACTGGTCTGCATCTGTCCCTGTGCTATAAGCTACATGTAAATACAACTACATTTACCTGGGCCCTGAGTATCTGCACTTAGGGCCTTAGGCTTGTATGGCAGACACTTTATATACAGAGACATCTGCTCAAATTCTTTTTTTATTTTTAATGTCTTCTGTAACATATATGAAAACCCTAGAAAAATATTTAATTTTTACTTGAAATTTCAACTTTCCCCTGTAGGTCTATTTTCCTCTGAACCAATGTGACACATTTTATTACTATAATTTTATAAGTTGTCTTGATAAATATTAAAATAGATTGAGAATTTACAAGACGCCTAGATTCAGATTTGGGCCCAGGGGTCCTGCTCAAACTAAGGCACTAGCCAAGGACAATACAGGCGGCAAACTTTAAACCCCTACCCAGATCTAGCCAATGGTCAGAACATTCTCCACAGTTGAGTGGAGAGTGGGATATGACTTTCTCACGTACTCTGGTGCCTCATATTTGACCATGTCCCCTGGAGGGGGAGACCTGGTGGCACTCAGAGGAAGGATAGCAGGTTACCAAGAAGAGACTTGATACTCTATGAGCATATACAGGGGGAAGAAATCTTCCTCAGGAACAGTCATAGGGGAGGGGAATAAGGGGAAAATGGGAGAGAGGGAAGAATGAGAGGATACAAGGGATGGGATAACCATTGAGATGCAACAAGAATAAATTAATAAAAAATTAAAAAAAGACGCCTAGATTATAATTGTATTGAAATTTTTGATTAATTTGATAGGAATTTAGGTTTTTTTAAGAAGTGGAAGAGTTTATTTCAAATAACAGTTTTGAGGTTCAGTTCATCTTGGTGTCTTTTTGCAGTCTTTTTGTCCTCTCTTCCACAGTGTTCCCTAAGCCTTAGATGTAGGCTGTTATCTGCAGTTGCTGTCATACTTTAACCCATAAATCTAAGGTATTGCAATATGTGGTCACATCTTATTTTGATATTAATTTACATTCATTTTATTAATGAATAATAATGTTGAAGGTTTTATGGCCAATATCCATGCTTGCTGAAGTATGTTTTCAGTATGTATTTTAATTGGTTTTTATTGATCTGTTATACAAGTTGTGTATTTTATGATTGTTCTTGTGGATGATAGCTTCCCTACAACAGTTTTTGGGTTACTTCTCTGTGGTATGCAAAATGTTGTAGGTGTTTCAGTGGGTGCTGAGCACCCACAGGCAGCTGTTCTCCACATCTGACCATTTGTAACCTTATGCAATGTTTCCTATCTGCTGCAAATAGAAGCTTCTTTGGTGGGGTATAAACTTAATGTAGTTCTAGTTAATTGAACATTTTATGCTTACTTAATACTTTCTAGTTTTAAAACCAGGTTTATGAAAATATAATTTATATAGAATAAAATGTAATTCTTATAGATGTACTGAACACTAGTTTAGACAAACATCTGACACTATACAACAAGGAACCGAAACTTTAGAATATACATAGGTATCATCTGCTGTGCACTGTGTTTGACACTGCTTTGTCTCTCTCAAAATCCAAATACTGAAATTCTCACTTTAAATGTGAAATTATTAGAAGATCTGGAATGTAGTGAAGTAATTAAGACATGCCAACTTTCATAGGTAGAATTAATGTCTTCAAAGATGCAGTCCTATAGAACTCTTTGGCTCTTTGCAGACACAGGAAAAGGGACCTCTCTAGAGAAATCAGTCTGTGGCTGCACTGATCTCAAACCTTCCAATCTCTAGATGTGTGAGAATTAGATTGTTTATAAACAGTTCGCTGTATTTTAGCTGTTGGCACTCAGCGCAGGCTAAGACAATCGCAAAGTTTCCTTGCACATCTGTATAGCTAAATTACTCTGCTACTATCAGCCCTAGGCAGTCTCAGATATGATTTCTGTCTTTGCACCTTTAACAACTTGCTGACCCTTTCTTGGAATGCCTAGATAGATATTTACACCATGTTTGAGAGGAGCTTGTCCATATTTATTTTTAGATTTATGTGCCATTTCATTACTTTGCGTCATCACTTTATTGCATCACGATGATTTTATCCTCTGATAAAACCACTGATGATTAGGTAGCACCACTGAGTACTGTATTCCTCATGCTCTACTTTATTAATGGGTTAGTGTTGCAAGCATCTGCACTCCTAAATTTCCTTTTCCCTTTATTTCTGCTTTAGCAGGTACATTTTTATCAGATTAAATAGTCCTTTCTCATCCCTGATTTTTTAAGAGGTTCATAAACATTCGTGAACTGTTACTATTACTAAATGGTTATTTTAATACTAGAATTTTTATTCATTATCGTGGTTAATTATAATAGTTTTAAGGTTCAAGTATTTCTTCCACTACTAAAGTAAGTTGGAGTCAATTACTACCACCTTTGGGTGAGTGGGCAGTGGGTCTCTCTATGTAGTTCACATTGGCCTTGAACTTACACTACAGCCCAGGTTCTTGCAGAATCTCCTCCAAAGTGATGGTATTACAGGTATGTGCCACCACACTGTCACTGGCATTGATTATTACTTTTGGATACTGATTCCACCTCTTAATATATTGTTCATAATTCTTATGTTTGTGTTTATAAATCAGAATGCTCCACAGCTTTATTTTAAAATATTCCTTGATTAAATTTAGTGAGATTTTTGCGATGAATTTAGCAATGGATAGAAAACCATTCCTTTTAATAATAGTTTGAAATAGAAAATAGTTGAGGGGAGATTTCACATATATTGGTTTTTTTCCCCTTAGTTTGTTTGTTTTTTGAGTCACGTTTGTGTGTAATCCAGATCTTTTGGCCCGTTTGGTTTGACTAGGTCAGCTAAAAGTCTGACCGACTAAAGGAAGGCAAGGGACCAAACTATGGGCCACTACCCTAGTGATAGTGACTCTGGGTGGGGTTGTTTTCTTATGATACTGTGGTTTCAGCTCTTGAAAAGCAGAACCTGAAACAGACTTAGGACTGCGTAGTTTAACTGGCAAGGATTGGTAACTAAGTGAGAGAACGAAGAAACACAAACTGGCGTGCTGCTGATGTTGGTTTAGATAAAGGAGATCACTCAGATGTCCCCCACAACCACATAACAGATGAGACGTTGCACATTTCCTCACTGATACAAATCCCATGGTTTGGGAATTTCTCTAGTGCTACCAACTACCTAGTGTATCCAGACTGTCCTCTGTGTGGACTTGGACAACCAGAACACGAGAGAGTGGCCATGTTTAGCACATAACACATTAATATTTGCATTCTCCTGGGAATGTTTATCATCTTTACACTAAATCACGTCAACTATTACAAAGCATTCCATCTTTGAATTTCTCCCATTTAAATTGATTGTATTGGACACCACCAATATTTACTTCCTATGGTTATCTTATTGGGCTCCTAGAGACATCTACTCAGAACTTTTTTGAATAGGGAAATTCTTTAGTAAATAACCATTTTAAAAGATGAAATATGAGAAGAACCCTTGATTTAGAATTGAATCTATTTATAAAATGTTAATGATACAAAGGCTAAATATCTCTCTCATAACATCCAGATACTGTAAAGACATCCATAAAAATGATTTTATCAGTGCTTTAGCCAATTTTCTTTTATATTAGATGTTGAAATTACTTCACTTGTCACTGTGGCAAAAGAGACATCTTTAGGAAAACCCTCATCTTGCCCCCATGCTTTCTCACTGTTTAATGACTAATTTTTACAGACCAAGGTTTGCTTGACTGAAGGACAGCTTTCTTTTGAGGACGACTCTATGGAGGGTTGCTGTGTCCCACTCTCAGTTACTCCACATAGTTTATTTTTTATTTTTATTTTTTTAATGATTCCAAAGGACTTTATTAAAGGCAGTCTGTATATAAAAATTAATTTCCCATGCTTAAGCAAATCTACTGGTCCACTGGTTTTACTATTCTTTTTTTTTTCTTTTTTTTTTTTATTAATTTATTCTTGTTACATCTCAATGTTTATCCCATCCCTTGTATCCTCCCATTCCCCCCCCCCACCCCCATTTTCCCATTATTCCCCTCCCCTATGACTGTTCCTGAGGGGGATTATGTCCCCCTATATATTCTCATAGGGTATCAAGTCTCTTCTTGGCTACTTGCTGTCCTTCCTCTGAGTGCCACCAGGTCTCCCCCTCCAGGGGACATGGTCAAATGTGACTCCACATAGTTTAAAACAGACTTTTTGTCCGCTACTTGCTTTGTGATTTCATTTTCTAAGTAGCGTTTAGCTCCACCTCGAGTGCAAATTAAGGATGACTTTGCACCGTCTTGTGTGCATACCTGTCACCATCTATGCAGCATTACCCGTGGGATCTAGACTCATAAATAACTTATTTGTAAACATAAACAGGAAAGATACTACCTATAAACCTTTGAAAGAACAGTGCAAACATATAAGCCAAATAAGGGTAAAACTATACTAGGAAAAGCAGACTCAAGGGATTATCAACCACACCAGATCAATGAAGTGTACGTCACTTTCTTCTGGACTCCCTGCAGAGATGGACAGCACGCACCATGATGCCCATGGTCTCAGCAACCTGTTATCTGACCACCAAGTGTTTGTGCCAAGGGACAGATAGGCAGAGAATACTCAGTTGTTCCTAGTGTTTCAGATTAGCTCTGTCCCCATTTAAACAGCCTCCATCCACCCCAACTATGCAGCCACCTATCTATCCATCTGGTTAGAGGCATTCACTGATATCTTACTTAACCCAATTCACTTACTCTCTTCTGATCCATTTCCCCTCCCTGCCTGCAGGAATACCTCTTTGAATTTTTTCTGTCGACTCATTAACTCATTTGTAGTCATGCTTTGCCTACATGCACGAGTAGATACCATCACTGTGTGATGTCTAAGGTATGATCCGAAGAGCTAATATTTATTAGTAATTAATATTGGCAGAAAAGACCCTCTTTGACAATGGCTATCGATCAAAGGAAATGTGGGTAATTAGCAAATTATAGTCCCTGAAACTGATTTAAGCTTGTGAGTTTGTTCTTACAGCATAAACTCCGACATCTATAAACTGTGCTAATGTGTTCATATATGCTTCTGGTATGAAAATGCTCATGACAATACCTTCTGTCCGTCATCAGCTCTCTATCCCATTTGTGTCTAAGGCTTCATCTCCCCCAACTAGTGTCCAAGCTGGAGGTGGAAACACTAAGGCAGGGGCCTGTGCCACAGCTATTCCTCTGAGTGTGTACCTCCAACTACTGTTCCAGAGAACCGATTCGCCGTAATAGCACAGAATTTTCGTTTCTTCTCTCAAGCAGCCCTAGTTGTTCAGCCAGAGTTATTGGAGCACTTGCTAAGTGATTATAACCCTGAGCACAGTGATAAAATTGTTTTTTTTTTTTAACTCAGAGGGAGATAACCCATGTCAAATTGATTCTACTTTAATACATTTGGCATCCTCTTTTCATCCATGGCCTCCCACAGAAATCCAATTGAATTTTTGTATTCATCTTAAAAGAAATATAACACAAAAATAGAAAAATAGCACTTGGTTACCCATCAAAGAAAACTGAGAAAAATGTTCAGTACATTTTTCAGCTCACTATATTGCATTTTTATGAAGTACAAGCCAGTTGTAATTGCCTTTTACTGATACTTTCATTGCTGGCACAGAGAAGTACTTAATATGTACCCTTTCTAACCATTATAGTCACCTCCTTCTGCTCTAACTAGAATTCCACCTCACCTATGTGAATACTGAAGTTTCCTTCCACCTTAGCAATTATGTAAATGTTGGTATTTTATTTTTCCAAATGAAATACTTCACACTGTGTTTATTGAATAGACACTAAGCATCTAATATGTGATTGAACCTTAAGGATCCATCTCAAGGGGTGGAGAGATGGCTCAGAGGTTAAGAGCACTGGCTGCTCTTCCAAAGGTCCTGAGTTCAATTCCCAGCAACCACATAGTGGCTCACAACCGTCCATAATGAGATCTGGTGTCCTCTTCTGGCATGCAGGTATACATATACCATCTCAAGTTTGAGGAGCCAGCTCCAAGAGCAGTGGTTCCCAACTTGTGGGTCGTGACCCCTGGGGGTTCACCACAATATAAGGAACTTTATTAAAGGTTGAGAACCGCTGTTCCAGAAAGTTCCTGTTTAAGTTTGTGTAATTCTGGCATTGTTTTTTTAATCTGAAAATGCAGAAAATGGGATAATATTTAATTTCTATAGTTATTTTAAGCAAAATTGCTTTATTTTTATTTTTTTTAAATAACAATGATTTAAATTTAAAAATCTGAAAGTTATAATATATGTTAAGTTTCAGAGGAATGCTTAGATATCATAATTCTTTTATTTTTTGTTAAAATTGTCCCCGGTTCTTTTGTTCTCAATCTTCAAAATATGTCTTCCATATTCAGGTCTACCCTGTTTTGGTTCCTGAGTTACAGTAGTAAATAGTAATTACTAAAATGGGAAATAGCAAACTCACTGATTGTACTAGAATCTTGGTAATAAAACAAATAAAAATTTTATTTGTTTTATTACTGTATGATCCTGAGCAATTTATTCAAGTCTATGAGCATCAGGTGTGGACTGGAGATGGCAGTAGTGAACTTGTCCAAGTCTGTGAGCATCAGGTGTGGACTGGAGATGGCAGTGGTGAACTTGTCCAAGGGCTGCTTTGGGGGTTAGATAAGCATAAGCAGATGCTTCTTAGTCGATCTAAGTAACTGGTAACTGTCCTCTACATTGGGTAGCTGTCTGCTTCTAGCACTTGAATTCCGATGTAATCTTCAGGAATGCCCAGTGCTTCCTCTACAACCTAAAACATCTGCACATATGTTTCCAATATTACAGTTAGTGCTTTTCCTCTCTAGTCAAATGATAGGGGGCTTAATGTGCATCATTTATAGTGTGATTTGCTCTTCCTGTTAATGACTGTGATTTCCAGCTCAGGTCATAATGACTCTCTTTGATATCACAGTGTATTAATAATAAGCATCATATAGGTATACAAACAGCAATATATTCAAGTGACAGTAAACTTCCAGGGCAGTGGGCACATCTCCCTGTAATGCAGATGATGTACTGACATCATAACACAGCCCTGTCTCCTTTTTTCCCCAGATTTATTTTAAATTGCTTTTCTGAAGGTATCTTTTCTCTTGGAAATATGATCCTCCAAGACAGAGATCTATTAGAAATGGGTCAGATCTGCCACAAATTTATCAGCAGTTCAGTGGAAGTTCTCTACCCAGGAGAACAGCCCATTAAAGAGTTGGCTGTCGTCCACTATGCTGTCTTTTCTCCTTCTTCCTCTTCCTCGTCCTCCTCCTCCTTCTCCTCCATCTCCTCCTCCTCTTCTTCTTTTTCTTCTTCTTCTTCTTCTTCTTCTTCTTCTTCTTCTTCTTCTTCTTCTTCTTCTTCTTCTTCTTCTTCTTTTTCTTCTTCTTCTTGCTTTTCCCCAGCATTCTTGTATTTGCCAGGTATGTTATGTTATGATGGGCTTCTGTTTATAAATGATAAGCTTCGCAGAAACACTGATTTTGCTTCTAAATATCTGATAAAATGGTAAAAACAAATTATGATATTATTTCAGAGACTAGGATGTCTATCTTTTCATGTTTATCAAATCATCAGAAAAACAAGAATTGTTTTTTCTGACCAGGAAGCATGTATCTTACGCTGACCTCAACCCCATTGTAAAGCTGTGCATGGCTTTCATTACCCAAAGCTCCACTTTTGGCAAGGAAACATTTATGTCCACTGAATTTGAGTACTCAAATAACCAATTTATTTCTGGAAATTACTGAATTAATGTATCTCTTATCATTTCATTATAGTCTTTTCATTTACTTCTGTGAACACATGCCTTTGGTTCATAAGACTCAATAAATAAAAATATTTATTTGTGTATAATTGCTATTTTATATATCACACTACTAGCATGCAGTTACATGGACTCTTTCCCTCTTTTTCTTCATATATAGAGTTTTGCTGGTAGTAATCTGTCAGTCCTATAATTATATCTTTCCTTACGGGAGTATTGTTATACGCCGAAACACTGATTTCCAACAATAATGGAAACTTCAAGAAAACAGAGTGCATTGCCTCTCCTACCCCTGAAAAACACATTCTTAATAAAAAAAAAAAACATATTTGCTATTGAGACAACGCACAGATGGAAAAAGAAAAATGCTTAGCACAAATGTAAGAGAAACCAATAATACAATGTGTCACAAAGTACATCGTTTCAGGTATGCCAGGACATTTCAAAAGCTAAAAATCCATGAAAAATAACTGAAATTGGGCAACAGAACATGATTACCTATCAGGAGTCACTTGTTTCGGTCTGAACTTAAAGGTAGATCATTATGGTATGTGTAGTGGGCTTTCTGGTTTCCCTAGGGACATTTCAATTTGCTTTTTTGCTGACCTTAGTGATATTACCTAGCCATGTCTTAATACAGAGCAATATGTTTTCATACTTACATAACATGGTACCTTTTGCTTCTTTTTTCGCTATTCTATTATTGCTCACTTGTCTTCAGAAATGGGAACATCTGTCCATGACACAGCTGCATCTTCCTTGTTTTGTATCCAACTTTGGAGGGGGGGGTGCATTCCTGCAAACTTCCAACACGCACAAAGCCTTTCTTATTCCCCACAACAGTGAGGGTAGACGCCCATGGCAAATGCGGAAGGCTCTTGGCTACATCACTTCTTTGTTAAAATCAGATACTGGCCAGCAGGATATTTTAGTCTATGCGCAGGTGAATAATTCCTAAATGTATAGGACTAGATAGTATATTGTGTGTATATGTGTATGTGTGTGTGTGTGTGTGTAGTATAGATAACACTGAGATATCTTTCCAAAGTACTATGTTTACAGTGGAAGGAGAGTTCATAATCACATAGAATCAACTTTAATGAATAATGCAAAATTATCAGAGAACTTGAATATTACCAGCCAGCCAAAACTCTATTTTCAATAAAAATATTGCAGACAAAGTACACTGAATGTTTCTGAAAACCTAACAAAATTCAGTTAAGCCCTTTAGACAAATTCTACCATCAGCAGAGTCAAGTGATTTTGGCCATAGAATCACGTACTGCTTTTCTCCCCGAGAATTAAGTAAGTGCTGAAGCAGAAACTTTGAATTAAATCTCCAGCCATTGAGACAAACACAAATTAAGTAATATATATATATATACACACACACACATACATACATACATACACACATACACATACTGGTAAAGTGTCAGAGGAAGGGTTGAAGATGATGAAATATTCTGTCTTTTATATGCAAACTTTTTCATCTTGAACTCTAACATGAGGGAAATGGAAAGCCAAAGCATATTTCCAATTTTCTGTTTAACAGAATTCTGGTTTAGTTTATGAAAGATTTTAAGAAAGTGAGCAAGAAGGACGGAGACACTGTAGGAAGTGAACTCATCCTGATGAGAAAGAAGGTGGAAGGAAGCAGGCAGAGGATATGAGGACTTAGTGTCAAAAAGAGAAAGTGGGTCAGTGGAGAGGATATCCAATTGAGACTTTAGGCAAGAGTAGCATGGAAGAAAGAGGAAATAGTAGGACCCACAGGGTCCCGGAAACCTACAAGAAGAACTTTATGACAGGCAGATCTGGATCCTGGGGTCCTCCTCAAACTAAGGCACCAGCCAAGGAGAATATAGGCAGTAAGCTTCAAACCCCTACCAAGACCTAGCTGACGAACATGATATTCTCCACCGTTGAGTGGAGAGTGAGATCTGACTCTCACACGAACTCTGGTGCCCCTTTTCTGACCGTGTCCCCCGGATGGGGAGACCTGGTGGCACTCAGAGGAAGGATAGCTAGTTACCAAGAAGAGACTTGATATTCTGAGAGCATATAGAGGGGGAGGAGGTCTCCCTCAGTCACAGACATAGGGGAGGGGACAAGGGGAGAAATGGGAGGGAGGGAAGAATGGGAGGAAACAGGGGAAGGGCTAACAATCGAGATGTAATATGAATAAATTAATAAAAAAAGATTTGAAACCCAATTTATATGTATGCTCATGTCGTGAAAAAGCCAAGGATGACATATAAGCCTCCTACCTAATTGGGCATGTGACTTGGTATGATATTTACCTATCCAGGAAATGTACAGAGATGCTTAAATTTAGAAAAACACTAAGAAATTTGTTTCGGCTATAGTCCTTTTCAAAATGTCATGAAATTTTATTTTGAGAATAATTTCAGTTTTGTTTATATGTATATGTTGTGAGTGTGTGTGTATATGCGTGTGTGTGTGTATGTGTGCATATCACATGTGTGTAGGTGTCTGTGTCAATTAACAATTTCCCAACCACACGATGGATTATGATTACTAAGGAGAGTTTATAATCAAAAGATGTTAGGAAAATTAGACAGTTGGTTACACATAGCAAGAAGTCATCAGCTGCCTTGTATCCTCGCACCACATTTCCAAAACAGTCTTTAATGGATAATTTTCACCAGTGATAATTTCTTCTCATAAATCTTAAGAATGAGGAATGTAGGAAGCCTTAACATTCTTTCTTTCTTTTTTTTTTCTTTACAATAAGTGTGTGAAGACTGTGACATTTTATTTGAGCTAAAAGAAATATCAGTTATATTTAAATGGCATTACATTTTACTTTCTAATTTCTCATGTCTTCTTAGAATGATGAGTGCCCTTCAGTCGAGCTGTCAGCCATGTGAATGGGTTGACCCTGCAATAAGAAACAAACATTTCTGCAGAGAAAATAATGAAGACACTATCTTCCTATAGTGAGTCAGGAGAAATGTCAGGAGCAACAGAAATTCTGAGCCTAGAGGTTTCTGGTGAAGCATAAGAGATTTTTTTACATTGGTTTAGTATCATTTTCACGATTGGTCTTCTGCTTGCTGCCCATGGAAGGGCCACAAAAAAAAATGTATGATCCAGTATTGTGAAAAATGGTGTCTTTCACTCCTGGCATATTTCATGGCTTCGGAAGCTAACCTAAATATTTTTGCAGGTGTTAATGTGTGTACCGTATATGTGTGTTCACGTATGTGTGCCTGCATGGATGTGCGTCATCAATCCACATGCTCATGTGCTCATGGTTGCTGCAAAGTGTCTTCCTCCATGGTTTTCCACTTTCTCTATGAGGGTATTCTATTTATCTGTCAGCGAACACGGAGCTTATCAGGTCCAGGGTGTCCCAGGGGTTCTTTGTCGCTATCTCTCAAGTGATGAGACTAGGCAGGTACCGCAGCCGCCCCAATTCAAACTCTAGCCTTCGCACTCTCACTACAAGAGCTTTTCCTACTGAGACACCTTCCAAGCCCCTCACTTGAATATTAACAGTGTGTTTTTGCTAATGAATAACCAGCCTTATGTTTTCAATTTATTTTCTGCTTGAAATTGTAAAGGATTTTTGTGGAAGGTACAAAGGACAGGAATATAAAAACACACAATACATAGTTTTTTTTTTTCACAAAGGAAAATAAAGCAAAATGCATAATAGTGAGAAAAGGAGTAACGGCTACTTAGAAATGTGCAAAGACTTAATTAAAAGGTGTAGTACTTATATAAAAAATGGTCATTTTCGAAGGCTAAATGTTGGGACCAAAACACATTTACATTCCTGAGCAGTCTTTTTTTTTTTTTAAAGACTTATCATTTTTGTTTGTTTGTATTTATTTATTTTTATTATAATTTATTCACATTACATCCCGAGATTGTTACCTCTCGCTCTTATCTTCCAGTTCCCTCCCTCCCTCCATCTTCTGCTTGCTCTACTCCCTCCCACTAGACCTCTGAGGGGGAGGAGGCTTCTCTCTCACCTTTTGATTACAGCCTATCAGGTCTCATCAGGATAGCCTGCATCCCCCTTTTCTGTGTGCCCCCAAGGCTGCCCTGCCAAGGGGCAGTCATCAAATGTCAGGCACCAAAGTTCATGTCAGAGGCAGTCCCCCTTCCTCCCGCTTCCCACACACATGGAGCGTGATTGGTGCATCAGCCACATATGAACAGGAGGTCTAGGTACTCTCCATGTGTTGGCCTTGGTTGGTGCATCAGTTTGTGCAGGCCCCCGGAATCCAGATCCACTGACCCTGTGGACCTCCTGACCCCTCAGGGTCCTTCTTTCCTTCCACCCCCACTCTTCCGTACAACTCTAGGCTGAGTAGTACTTAGTTTTCATGGCAGGTGGCTACACAAAATATAAATCACATTATATGGCTCTGTTCTATAAAACCAGAAATGATGGATACAGGAAAGTTAATTTAATTATTCAGTAAGCATATTTTGAGGCAGCTCTGTATAGCTTAGAGATAAAAATTTTTATTTTTGTTTCAGATGAATAAAGATAAACATGGAAACCAGTGAAATAAATTAGTTTTTTAAACTTAAGTTAATATTTTCTTGCATTAAATACTATCTAATAAAAAAAAAGGCCATTGAAAAGTAAGGCCTTTAGATATTCCCTTCAAGTTGGCCTTTATCAAGCTTCATATTTTTAAAGTACTATTAGCATATCAACGAATTATTTATGAGATTCTAAAAATTGAAACCTTGAGACAAACAGCCCTATAGCTTCAACAACTTTGAGAAAGAATTAGCAAAATATTGTGTATGTAAAATGTATTTACGGACTGTTACTCAGAATAATTTTGCGTAATGACTAGAAGACAAATTTTATCTTAAAACTTCTGAATAAACTTGAAAATATTCCACATAAAGAGATCCTTCTCAAGTATTTATGAATGTCATTCTTCTCTTAACCACAATAGTTATATGAAAGACATAATCACTAAGTTCTGTGCACTGAAAGCAGCCTTGGCAGACAGTGGCTTATGACACAGTTTGAAAATGCATAGTAACCTAATTTTTCAGTGCCTACTACACAACTCTGTATATTCATACTAACTGTGCAGACCATTCATAGATGTGAATTTCCAAGTCTTCAGTGAAGAATGATATTTGTGAACAGCCTGTAAATGATCTGTAGTGATCTGATCTTGTGGCCTCGAACTCAGGATCAGAGATACTTTGGGAGACGTTAACATTCAGTGATGTTCCTTTACCCATTGATATATGCATATTGTATATTCTATTTTCAACATACTCAAATGTAAACTTTGGCTTAAAAGTCCAATACAACCATTCTGTCAATGGAGGAGGTGCACACTTTGAGTATCTATGGAGTTCTTTCACTTACAGTTGGAAGATAGAACAATAATGAATTTCCGCAGAGGATTTTGATTAAATTGCTTTTTCACTTTAACGTATTCTACATTTTAGGATAAATTTTTGGATCATAATATAGTCTTTTTATATTGTTTCCTTTCTCTTAGTAATATGAATCTGACTTTCCTCCATGTGAATAGCTTTTTAAAATTTTTTTTATTTTTATTTTTATTAATTTATTCATATTACATCTCTATTGTTAGCCCTTCCCCTGTTTCCTCCTATTCTTCCCTCCCTCCCATTTCTCCCCTTCTCCCCTCCCCTATGTCTGTGACTGAGGGAGACCTCCTCCCCCTATATACGCTCTCAGAATATCAAGTCTCTTCTTGGTAACTAGCTATCCTTCCTCTGAGTGCCACCAGGTCTCCCCATCCGGGGAACATGGTCAGAAAAGGGGCACCAGAGTTCGTGTGAGAGTCAGATCTCACTCTCCACTCAACGGTGGAGAATATCATGTTCGTCGGCTAGGTCTTGGTAGGGGTTCGAAGCTTACTGCCTATATTCTCCTTGGCTGGTGCCTTAGTTTGAGGAGGACCCCAGAATCTAGATCTGCCCGTCATAAAGTTCTTCTTGTAGGTTTCCAGGACCCTGTGGCCCAGAAAATGCCCTACCACATAACAGGGACATATGCTCAACCATGTTCATAGCTGCTCTATACATAATAGCCAGAACATGGAAACAGCCTAAGTGTCCCTCAGTAGAAGAATGGACTAAGAAACTGTGGTATATTTACACGATGGAATACTACCCAGCTATTAAAAACGAGGAATTCCCGAAATTTGTGGACAAATGGATTGATCTAGAAATTATTATAATGAGTGAGTTCACCCAGAAGCAAAAAGAGACAAACGGTGTATACTCACTTATATCAAAACACTAGTCCAAGGGATACGTACCATGAAAATCTTTACTTACCAAGAAAGTGGGTCAGAGGAGAGGATATCCGATTGAGACTTTAGGCAAGAGTAGCACGGAAGAAAGTGAATAGCTTTATTTTTTACAACCATCTAATATTTTATTGTTTGGATGAACCATAATTTGACTATGTACCTAAGTAGAGTATCTTTGTTATTTTGAACTGTGTGTGCATGCGCATGCGCGTGTACGCATAACATAATCACAAAATCTCTCCATTACATGCCTCCCTGAAAACCCTTCTATACACCACCATCCCCAGGTCCCTTTTTCACTGGATAATGGGGACATAAACATGTGCATGAGAATAAATACATTTTTCATCCACTTTGGGGAAGTACCAAAGAGTGTAGTAGATGAGTCATTTTGTAAGAGTATAAGTGTGTTCCAACAACGTGGCTATACAACTTTTCATTTCCCCCAGCAATGGCCTTGTGCCCCACATCCTTGTCAACATTTGCTAGCCTTCTAGGTTTAGTTATTCTAATACAGCATTCACTTTTGGCTCAAATTTTATTGTTGATAATTTATGTTAGGGAACATATTTGCATATCCTAGATTGACATTTTTATATATCTTCTTCAGGGTGAAGCCTCTTAATGGTCCTTGACACATTTTTTACAGTTTTTATTAAATATTTTTACATATACATTTTTACTATTACACATATACACAATGAATACCTACAGCAAGAAGAACCATCAAACAACCAAGAAGTGGAAGGAAAATTCACATTTTTGTCCGTATTTCATAGCTCAAATCATATTGTGCAGATGTCTCAACTGAAAAAAGTAACAGCAAAGACTTCAAAAGGTTAAATAGTTTAATATTAGTTATAATTTAAAATAGAATGCCTTAAAATGAATATTTTACACAACACACCATTAGCATCTCTCTCTTATTTAAGCCAGAATTTTTTAGGGAAAACGTGTTTTGTTGTTGTTGTTGTTTTTGTTTTGTTTTGTTTTGTTTTTAAGTACTGCCAGCTGAGATCACAGCTCAGCAGGACAGAACTTGCCTGACATTCACAAGACACTGGATCCCATCCTCAATGCCACAAAAAAATATCATTTTAAAATTCTATACCTTAAATATAAACTTGCTCATAACATTTAAAGTTTACTGATTCCTATAAACATTTTCCCCAGACTTTGATTGGGATGGCAGTTAATTTATCAGTTTTGGATAAACTGGTGCCCTATAATATTGAGCCTTCTGAGACTTAAGTTTCTGTATCCTCACAAAGGGACTCAGACTTCTCCAGAAGACTGACTGTGTACCATTCCTTTGAGAATGGCACAGTGACAGTGTGTGATAGAGCACACTGGTACCAAGGACTGGGATTCAATTGAGTGACAAGGGAAATCGAATATCTATACCCTTTGGTTTCTCATGTGTAAGAACAGATCAATGATTACTTTTTTCAATGATTACATTGAAAAAAGGTCTTGTGAGTGTCAAGATATAAGGATAAAGATGTGTTAGTTAGAATTGAGGTTTTTAAAGGACATTGACAATATGCCTTTTAACATAGCACACGAAAGAGTGTATCATCCTTAAGTAGGGTCTTAACGGTGTTAGGCTGATCTTAATTTAAACATTTGATTGTCAGTAATTGGTTATTGACAATCACTAATATATAAAAATTATTACATGTTATTTTTTTGTGTAGTAATTCTATTACTGTATGTACACATACATTTTAAAGAGTGAAAATCTAAAAAAAAAAAAAAAAACTAGGGCATTATTTTAATAGACATATAATGCTATTTTAAAATGTAAAACCAGTTAAGGGATGTGGTAGCAAAGAGAACAGCTCCTTGTGATGTTATTTATTCTTCTCATTGACAGAATGGCCAACGCATGCCTGGGGTTTATTGGGGATGTCTCTAGAGCAGAAAGCAATTTCTAGCCCCCCTCAGCCCCTGGCTAAAAGAAAAAGAAAAAAAGCAAAGGCTTCCATTGCACAGATTTTTTTTTCACGTTCATATGCTCATTTGTGAGAGCCTTTAGTGCTGTTTGAATAAGAATCTGAAGACATTGCAAACAACATGACACTTGTTGATTGACTGATAGATACTTTCAGGGAAAAAAGGCTTTCTTGGTTTTAGTTTGTTTGTTTGTTTTGTCTCCTATTTTGTATTTTCTACAGTACCCTGCTGATATCTATACTTTGATGCTTTCACTGCTATTGTAATTTGTGTGTTTGTTATATAAACCATGCATATATGCATATGTATATGTAAATATGCATCTCCAATGGTTATGTAATATAGTTTCATGTACATATCTTGCTTAATCTGCAAAACAAATTTTTCAAGTAACAAAGAGTTAATAATTTTTAAATGGATAGTAAGGGGAGATGTTTAGGTGAAATTTTATCCAGTTGAAAGAAAAGAATGAATTTGGTATTTTCATGGTAAAATATATAAACAAATATATATGTATATATACAAATATATTCATTTATAGAATCTACTTTTCTTAAACTTGCACTTATAAAACTGCACAAAACATCCAAACTTATTTATCAATTTTATAAATATTTTTGAGGATCTGCTCTAGGTAAGGAAGGTCCTCTGTTAAATATTGAGTATGAAGTAGCAGAAATATAAACAGTGCTCATCCTTGAGGTGTCGTGGGGTGTGTCCTAGAGTTGAAGCATATATAAACATCTAATTTTCAGAATAACACAAAGAGTAAAATACTGTGGGCCTTATTCCAGTATAGCAATTTTCCTTAATAAAGGACACAGAGAAAGGCACACACAGAGGATGGATAGTGTGAGGAAACAAAATAGAATGTGACTGTCTTTCACTACTACACACACCGAAGAAGGAGTTCTAGAACATGTCCTATTCACAGTGTAGAGGAGGAGTCAGCCAATACTGTGATTTTAGGTTCTTACCTGAGAGATAATAAATGTCTTGTGAAAACCATCCTATTTGCAGTGCTTTGTAATGACAATCGAAGGAACTAATGCATCTAAGAGAGACCAAGGCTAGAAAAGTATCCAAGGGATTAGGAGAATTAAATACAGTTATACAGAGATATGGGTCCATCCATGAAAGCACAGGAAACCTACAAGTGGCAACATGGTAAGAAAATAGCGATTATTAACCCCCATGACAAGTCCACAGCTATCAATTGCTAATAGTTTCTCAATAATAAGTGAGGCCAATGAGTTGCTTGATCTTGTGCAAATCTTGTTTAGATAACTATGGCTGCTGTGACTTCATGAGAGTAATACACACCTCCAGACAACAGCATTTCACAGCACTCCCCCCTTTCCTCCATCTCTCCCATTCACCTTGTCCCCCCTTCCGCAGTATTTTCTGAGCCTCGGTGGCGTTGGAGAGTGGTATAGGTGTTCTGTCTTGGGTTGTGCACTCCATCTCCTATGTTCAACGCTTTGGTCAGTTACGGGTTGTAGGGATGTTTTTGTTTTGATCCCACGTGTAGGGTGTGAAAGAGACTTGTGTGAGGGTGGGCAGTGTTTTTCCACTGGAAACAAACTTGTGAGAGAATAGGTGATGTTTGTTCCCTGGAAGAGGAACCGCCTCTTGCGAGGGCTTGGCCTTTACCAACTGATAAACATTCTAGTACAGAGCCCAGAACAAGAGGCTGCACTTTTTTGGTCTTAGTATCATTTCCTATTTTTTGGCTGTTCATCACTCCCCTTCAATATGCTCCTAAAACGAACCATTCCAGTCAACACTTGGATGTTCTGACTGCTGCTCTGGCTTCCAGCAGCTGAAGTTGCAGTCACCTTTGCTGAATTGCTGGTTGTTTTGCTGTTTAACGTGCTGGAATCCTGCCAACTATGCCAGTGGAATTGCTCCATTGAGCTGAGTCTAAAAAATCTACTTCTTCTGTTCCCATTCACCTCTTTTCTCTCTTATCTAGGGTAGATGGGTTGGACGCATTAAAGAACCCTGAAAAAAGTAGCTTTGAAAAAGTTCAAAGCCTACAGTGGGTCTGGACATAAAGCCAATTAAAAAGTGATGCTACCCTATAGCATTCAAGTTTAGGATTAGAGATATTTATATACCTTATAAGAGAAAAGCTTCTTCCTCAAATTGAAGTTGAGAAAAATGAGGAGCCAAATAATTATGAAGGAGTCAAAATACAACTTTTTTTGGACAATCTCTTTAAATGCTAAATATTTTGAGAATATTAATTTTACTTTCTTATCATTTTTATTTCCATGTGATACCTACATAAGAGCGCATGATGATTACTTTTGACTAAGTATTGTATTTTGACTATGACAGAACAATGAAAGTAATCTAGTGTAAATTTCTGCCCAAGTTCAGACACAAAAGTAACATAATGAATTGACCATAATGTAATAATAATAATAATATAGGAAGACAGACTTACAAAGTTTCATATACATTGGTATAGTTTATTAAAAAAAGTAAAGACTTGCTGTTATGAGAATTGTTTTATGGCTAAAATTAATACCTGTGCCCAGCTAACATACAATGGTTTCCACACTACTTTGTTTGTCTCTACATCATTCTCCCTTTAATTCTCCATTTGATTTATTTATTTACTTCTGATGTATTGGGATGTAAACCCTACAGTCTTGTGCACACTAGACCATCACTGCTGATCCTTGAGCTATAGAGAATTGAGTTACACCTTCAGGCCTCTTTTTTCTTTCTATTTTGAGACAGGATCAAACTAAATTTCCCTGTCTGGTTTTTAACTCATTTTGTGGCCCAGGCTGCTATTGATCTTGTAATCTGCTTGCTTCAGCTGCCTGAGTATCTGAGAATATATATCTATACTGTGAGAGAAAGTAAACTTTATATATATATATATATATATATATATATATATATATATATATACACATATATATGTATATATATACATATATATATATACATATATATAGTGTGTGTTTTATATAAACACTTTTACATTATTATTATTTTAAAAGATGACTACCTCCAGCAGGAGCAAAGAGCCAACTACAGTTGCTAATGATTGCTGATTCATTCAAATTTATTTTTTACAAAGTGTAATAAGCAGAATCAGAAAGGCCATTTTTTCATTTCTATAAGAACATTCACTCCACTGACTGGAGGCGCATCTCAGCACTGCCTGCCTGTTGACAGTAATGGAAAGTAACTGTGCTGGTTTTGTATAGCCATTCCAACTTAAGAAGTCTATTGAAAGATGCATTTGCTTCCCATCACGATAGCTGGCACAGCACTTCAGGAAGTGAGACTGGGTTATTCCCTCGTAGATTAAAGTCTGCTTGCCAATGGTATATATATTGACCTGTCCAATTCCCTTTTCATGATTGATCACTTTGCCACCCAGAGGATTTCCCTGCCACTCTGTCTTAGCAAAGTTCTCTATAAGGCTTTAGATAATTAAAAGTCTTCTTTATTGCTTTATTTTTCAATGTTTTCTATCATTAATTAATTATTAGCAGCCCCAAATGAGTTATGTGCCCATTGTACAATATTTTTTATTTTACTTATCAATATTAACCCAAAGGTACATTAAATACAGTCCAAAAACCCAAGATAAAAAGAAGTAATAAGGTATTAGAATACTGACAAAAGATGAGAGCATTATTTTTCAAATGCCAAAAAAAAAAATCAAATGCAAACCGAAAATACTAATGAGATTTACAGGCACTGTTTTTATAGTGCGCAAAAGTCTGTAAAAGTTTTTTTTTGGGGGGGGGGATTTTTGGTGTTTTAACAGACTATCAAATACATTTCTTTTTTTTCAGATCCAGAATTTATTAAAATAATATCATAATCAGAACATCACAGGCAGAGCTCAGGGAGTCCTATGGAAGGGTTGGGGGACTGACTGAGGGAGCTTGAGGGGTCAAGGACTTCACAAGAAGACCTAGAGAGTAACCTAACCTAGGCCCATGGGAGCTCACAGAGACTGAACCATTCATCAGCGAGCACGCATAGAGTGGTCCTAGGACCCCCGCACATATATAGAAGATGTGCTTGGTCTTCATGTAGATCCACCAACAACTGGAGCTGGGGATCCTCTCTGACTCTGATACCTCACTATGGATCTTGTTCTCTCTCTCTTTTTTTTTTTCTCCTAAAGATAGATCCTGCTCAGTGTAGATTTTATTTTTTTCCATCTTTTATTAAATTAATTTATTCCTGTTACATCTCAATGTTTATCCCATCCCTTGTATCCTCCCATTCCTCCCCCCCCATTTTCCCATTATTCCCCTCCCCTATGACTGTTCCTGAGGGGGATTACCTCCCCCTGTATATTCTCATAGGGTATCAAGTCTCTTCTTGGCTACCTGCTGTCCTTCCTCTGAGTGCCACCAGGTCTCCCCCTCCAGGGGACATGGTCAAATGTGAGTCACCAGAGTACGTGAGAAAGTATTATCACACTCTCCACTCAACTGTGGAGAATATTCTGACCATTGGCTAGATCTGGGAAGGGGTTTAAAGTTTACCTCCTAAAACTCAAGCGACACCACATGCTGGCGAGGATGTGGGGAGAGAGGAACACTCCTTCATTGCTGGTGGGAATGCAAACTAGTACAGCCACTTTGGAAATCTATCTGGTGCTATCTCAGAAAAATGGGAATAGGGCTTCCTCAAGACCCAGCTATTCCACTCCTTGGAATATACCCAGAAGATGCTCCAGCACACAACAAGAAAATTTGCTCAACCATGTTCACAGCAGCCTTATTCATAATAGCCAGAACATGGAAACAGCCTAAGTGTCCCTCAATAGAAGAGTGGATAAAGAAACTGTGGTACATATACACTATGGAATACTACTCAGCTATTAAAAACAAGGAATTCCCGAAATTTGTGGATAAATGGATTGAGCTAGAAATGATCATAATGAGTGAGTTAACCCAGAAGCAGAAAGAATCAAATGGTATATACTCACTTATATCTGCATACTAGCCCAAGGGGCATGTCCCACGAAAGCCTTCACTTACCAGGAAACTGGGACAGAGGGGAGGGCATCCTATTGGGACTCTAAATGAGAGACACATGGGAGAATAGCAAAATAAAAGGATACAGAGGGTCCTAGAAATCTACAAGTAGAACAATATGATAGGCAGATTTGGGCCCAGGGGTCCCGCTCAAACTAAGGATCCTGTTCTCTTAACTGGGATGCCTTGTCTGGCCTCAGTGGGAGAGAATGCACCTAGTCCTGCAGTGACTTAATGTGGTTGGTACCATAGGGGACCTTCCCCTTCTCTGAGGAGAAGGAGAGGGCAGATGGAGGAGGCATGCACGGGGCGTGGGGGGTGGGGAGGAGGCAGAGGGGGGATGCGATAATGTCTGGGAGTGGAGGAAAATACATTTCTTAAAAATATAAAACGTCCTTCTCCCACATAAAGGCAATGAAAAATCTTTGATATTTATCAATACTCAATTCAGAACAAGAGTAAATCAAACAAATTTATTTCCTTTCTGGAAAAGAATAACAAACAAAAACATTTACGATGTCAAAAGACATAACAAATACCACTGTCTTGAAGCTACCCAGAAAAGTTGTCACAAAACCTTTCTTCTCCAAAAGTCACCATCCACCAATTGAAGAACTTCTTTTCAGATATTCAAATATGTAAACTATAGCTTGCAGTTTCATAAGCCTTTGGCTTGGACACTTCCTCTGGCCTCTTGGAGGAATCCTGTTTTCACTCCATTCTTTGATGCTTTGGCACTTGAAGTCTTCTTGCTCTTCTCCTTTGCTGTACTCTGTGAGGTCTCTATAGTTGAGGGGCAGCCATCCAAATCTTCTGAGAGGGCATCAGTGGTGTCCTGGTCCTGATAAAGCTTCTGTTATTTTTTTCATCAGTGGCTTCTCTTGTTTGCCCTGCCCATCATTGTCCAGGAGATGCCTGTATTCAGGTGGGATGGTGTCTCTTTCTCCCAGCGTCTTCTTACGTTCTGCTTTGATGTTCTTTTTCCTCATTTCATCATCTAGTGGCTTGTTCTCATCTGAGTAAGTCTGTCTTTGCCTAAGACTGTCAGAAAGCTTATCTGAGGCTTCACTGAAGTCTTTGTCTCTCTGCTCAGTGTCAGGCAGTGGACCCGTTGTGTGGGTGCTAGGCACAGGCATCTGAGAAATGACTTCAGAAATGGCAGCAGGAAGTCTGGCATCTTCATAGTCGAGAGATGGTATGTTTGCTGGATTGCAAGGGTCCTGAGACAATGCATCAAGAAGGAAGTCATCTCTCGATGGTGTAATTTATTCCTTGGAATATTTTGGAAGAGCTGGTTTTTCCCTCTTTATCCTTGACCTCCTTTAGTCTATAATTAAGAGGAACTGTTTCTTCTTTTTCACTAAGTTTCTCATGGTCTTCTTCTTTAGCTTTCTCCGTGAATTTATCTACCACAGGTTTTTCATCTTCTGGGTCTGCTTCTCTTTCCCCAGGCTTCAAGCCAAGGCTTCTATGGCATCATCTGGTACCATGCCCTTCAAGGATGCTGGTTTGAGTGGTGCTGACTGTATACGACACATGGAGGCCTGAGGCACAGCCTCCTCAGCCACAGGAGTTGGGGATGTGTCCTGAGATTTTTCTATTTTCTCACCTGGCCTGGATGGTTTGTCTTGATATGTTGATTGGCCAAAATCTTCAGAAAACTCCCCAATTATCTCTAACTCACTCGGGCACTTAGACATTTCTTTTGGCTTCAGCAACAGTGGTTTATCCATTTTTATCCATATCTAGCTTTAACCTGTGCTAAGAGGGGAACTGTGTCATGATCTTCACCACACTTCCACTGCCTTTCTTCTTCTTCTTCTTCTTCTTCTTCTTCTTCTTCTTCTTCTTCTTCTTCTTCTTCTTCTTCTTCTTCTTCTTCTTTTTTGTTTGCTTCTTTGCCTTGTTCAGCTGGGCTAAGGTGGCTCTCAAGGTCTGGCTGCCTGGTGCCTGGTGAATTTGACAGAGAGTGCAGGGCTTGATCATTCATGACTCCATTTTCAACCTTCTTCTCCTGGGGAGGAACATCACTTCTGGTCACTCCCAAAATACTGTGAATGTAACATTTATGTAATTCCTGATTATTTTGTGGATCTTCTTACTGTAGGTAGTTTATTGTATAGATGTGTAATTGTATATATATATATATATATATATATATATATATATACACACACACACACACACACACACACACACACACACACACACACACATATATATCTAAAAATAAATAATTAATTAAAAAAATAAAACTTCCCCTGTAGATTTCTCTTTCTCATTTGATTTCCAGTCAGAAAACTACAGGTGAAGTTAGATGACAAAGTGTCTGTATTATGACCAGTCCCCATGGGTTTAGGGGATTCTGGAGGAGATCTGGCAACCCCTTCCTTTTCATCCAGACATTTCCTGTACTCTAGAGGAATAGTCCCTTCTTTTATTTTCAACTTAACAAGGGAAGTACAATCCATTGGGTCCCAAACTCCTGGTCCACCATATGGTATATCATCTTTGTTAAGGATCTTCAGGTTTGCCTAAAATGTCTATCAGATCATCCAGCACAGCATCCATGCATGACTTGTCAGATGGCTTAGTCAGTTTGGACTCCACTGGTAAAGCTGGCATTAACTGTTTCTTTTCTTTTTTCTTATCAACTGCTCTATATCATTCCTTCCACAGCTCAGGGGACACTGTGGAAAAGCATGTGAAAAGAATGTAAGAGCCAGAAGAGAGAAAAGACTTCAGTGAGATACTGTCATTTTCACATCACATGGTCACTGCACCCATATACCGAAAGCTATTTATAGTCACCTACACCAAGACCCACACAAATTAGGGCCCATCAATGTTCCACCACGGATAGAAGAGAAGTTCACAAGATGCTGACCCTTCCTGGGACACTGTTGGTAACCAATGGTTGCTAGGACTATGTGGCCTTATTCCTCACTGTGGTAGCCACCTGTGACTTGCTCTTACTCAAGGAAATAACACCCCACTGCATGCTCATGCAACCAAAAACAGTTAGATGTAGTAGGCCACCAAAAACATATATGAAGGTGGGAGTATTTAAGGTATATTATTATAATGGGTAGAAAATAATCCCTGAATCTCCTCTAATTCCACTGTCTAACATCTACACCATCTGCTTCTGTGGTAGGATGAACCAGAACCAGTATGCTCACTCCAGGGTTCCTTAAAACTCCCTATAAACAGCTTGTGCCCTGACCTGAAATACTCAAAGCTTGAAGTACTTATAAGTACCATATTGATTGATTGAGAATAAATTTGTTTTTGTTTAGGACTTCAAAACACTAGAAAATAATAGGGAAGTGTCTATAGGCATCTCTGGGCATGAAAGCGTTATTTTTCTTCGTGGTATTGGTGACAAAAGACTCATAACTGAAAATGAGAGACATTGAAGATTTATGTGTTACTCCAACCCTCCCCCACAAAAAAGAAAAGGTCCATACTGGAAGCTACTAAAGAGACTCCTTAAATAACTGTGACAAAGATGCTGAAGCGTTTCACACTTGATGCTTCTGGCAGGGACTGGAGTAGGACTAAATTTTCTTTAAGGAGCTGTCCACTGGGAGGTTGAGTATATGAGCAACACAAAATTAACTTGACATTTGTTTGTTTGTTTGGGTGGGTGGGTGGGTGGGTGAGTAGATGGCTCAAGGGACCTGGAAAGAACAGAGAGTGAGTATGGTCAAGGTGCACTGCACAAAATCACCAAATAATTAATAAAAATGTTATGTTGGGTGGATGAAAGAAAAAATATGTCCCCCATGAAAAATTTCAAATTGAATACACTTTCCACGTACTCATCCGGACAGAATTAGCAGAGGACCAGCCTTGATGACACCAGAAATAAAGTCATGGGTTTTCTTGATGCCATGGCAGAAAACATAACAGAAGCCATTTAAAGTGGGAAGGGTTTACTGTGATTCACAGTTTGAAGATAATATTCACTGCCATTACCAGGAAGTCATGACCACATGAGCACGAGGCAGTTGGCTAAGCTGCATTAGCACTAGAAGCAGAGGCCATGGATTCCTTTCTGGTGTCAAGTTCACTTTCCCCTTTTTGTTCGGCCTTGTACTCAACCCATGGGATGGCATAGCCCGTATTTGGAGTAGATCTTCTCCCTCAATTTATACATTTCTAAAAAATATCTCACAGACATACTCATAGTTGAGTTTCTGTGCTGAGTGTAAAGTCTATAAAATGAAACGTTGCAGTATGCTTAGTACACTGCAGTCTAGTTAGATTATTCAGTTCCAATTCTTTAAATAGAATCAACAGTACTATAAACTATAGGATCCAAAAGGATATTATAACAATGTTTGTGCAGAGATGGGAAAATATGTAGATGATATACAGTTATATAGATAGATAGATGATAGAAAATAGATCATAGATTTATAGACAGATTATAGCTAAATATAGAAAGACAAATAGTAGAAAGATATGTGATGATAGATAGATAGATAGATAGATACATAGATAGATAGATAGATAGATAGATAGATAGATAGATAGATAGATGGAACAGGTACAAAAGATAGATAGGGAGACAGACTGGGATGAGTATTCATGGGAAAAGTACAATATGGACTATCTGCAGCATTCTTGCTTTCTTGATTTGTTGTGTGTACTCAAAAGTCCCTTGAAATGCTCTATTTAAATTACAAATATAAAATTATGTATTAACAATTTACATAACCCTCATTCAAATATAGACACTGAGTTCTGTAAGCACCAGAAGTTACTTATTGAACCAAGACCTTCTGATACTGTTTGTGGGAGAGAAAACCAGGCTTGGGTTGAAGGAATCTCAGCAAGACTGAGGCTGAGATGAGTTCATTGCAAGCAATCAGGTTTTTTTAAAACCAGGTTTTTTATGCCCCTATAAGAAAGAGACTGTAATGGTAGTTGCCAGGAAGAATGCTGTTGTCATTGCCAGGATACAATGGCGTTTGCAAGCTACACAGGGTCAGGCTAATACATAGGACTAATTGTCCACCCTAGCTTGCTGACCACTAGGGAATACAGGGATATGCAGGTGGCCTGAATGCTCTACTCTTGAGAGAGTGCCCTGGTTTCTCAGAACTGAAAGGCACACAGTGCCCCAGTAGCCATAAACTCTAACCTGAAAGACCCAAAACATATGACTCTCAAGGCAGATAGACCAGGCCAAATTCATAAATTTCTGCAGTTCCCTCTTACGTATTTATTTTTAATTTAAGGGTAAGCAAGTCATTCTTCAAATCAGACATAGAGTAGCAAAATATTCTTAAGGGTATTATGCTTCCTAATATAACAAATGACAAAATTCAGAGAGACATTCCCTTGGACTACAGTTTAGGAGTCCAATTACAACAGAAAAATAATGACCAAAATGCTTTCTTAGATTTTGCACAGCAATGCAAGAGCATAATTCATCCAACATTGAGTGTTGAATGAAATATTGCATAATTAACTATTATGCAAGGCCTGAACATCAATACTCAAATTGTCATGTGATCATATTTCTGTAAGGTGATTAGGAACCTGACTATAATTAAATTGAGAATCATTAACATAGACAGGAATGCTATTCTCTTTCCAGTTTGCAAAGTGAGGCATGGGGGATCAGGAACGTAAGCCCAGTAAGCCTCAGCATTGAGCGATGCATCCAACAAAGTCAGCATAGCAAGGAACAGTAGTTCTGCAGGAACACCCTTCCCTTAAGAGTTCACCAACTCTTTTCCCTCCGTATAACTTCTTCATCTGAGTCTTTGTAGCAGGATTCTGTTCTCCTTGGGTCAATGACCCCATCACCCCGTTCTTGTCCTTTGCATCAGGTGTATCCTCTATAGATGTCTTAGAATCCATCTTCCACAGGTTGAGTCAGTCTTACATGTATCCACACTGGTCTTTCAGAACATGTAGAAGAATCACAGACATAGCCTAGGCTCCAGTGAATTACTGAATTCAGGCTGACCCATTGACCTGACATAACATCTCTCAAAGGACCCTGAACATTTCAGAGGGGCCGCTAAGATGTTCTGTAGCAGTGAGGCCATCCTTGCCCACATTTTTTAAGACTAAAGATGTAAAATAAAAGATAAAATATTATTAGGAGTAGCTGTACTGTCCTCTCCCTCCTTTATTTTTAAATAATGTTCAAATTGTCCATTAGCTCTTCCCACAAAAGATTGACCCTGGGTGGTACATAGAAATGATGTGATGTCAGTTACTACATAATGTTGGCAAAATTACTGCAAAGGCTTAGTAGTGTATGTTGGACCATTATCACTTTTTAATATTTTACAGGGGCCCCAAATAGCAAAAGCACTGAGTAAAGAGGTGATAATATCTTTAAGTGATTTTTTTTTCCTGGTAAGAGATCAATGGAAATGAGCAATGAGGCCTTTGATCAACTTCAACTTGAATTTTGTTATACCACTCCTGGCCATACAGCTAAAATATGCTCCACCACACAACAATAGCATTTGATCAACTATACTCATAGCAGCCTTATTCATAACAACCAGAAACTGGAAACAACCCACATGCCACTCAACTGAAGAATGGATAATTAAAATGATACATTTATACAATTGTGTATACCCAACCAAGTTGGACTACTCAGCTATTAAAAACAAGAAATTTATGAAATCTGCAGACAAATGAATAGAACTAATAAAGATAATCCTAAGTGAGGTAACCTAGCCCCCAAAGACACACATAGTATATATTCACTTACAGGTAAATATTAGCCATATAGTACAGGATAACCATACTATAATCCACAGACTCAAAGAAGCCGAGTAACAAGGAGGGCCCAAGGGAGGGTGCTTGAATCCCACTCAAAAGGGGAAACAGAATAGACATCTGAAGTGGATGAAGAGAGTTAACTGGGTAGTAGAAGGCGCAGAAAAGACTACTGGGGTGGATATGAGATGTTAGGAGAATGGAGGTGGGGGTTGAGATGGATGAGAGGAGTGAAACCTAGGACGAAAGTCATCTCTGGGAAAATCTGGATACCTGCGACAGAGTAGGCTCCTAGGATATGGGGGTGACTCTATCTGAGACTCCTAGCGGTAGAGGACATAGAAACAAAAGTCACCTCATAGACAGGAAAGATTTCAGTAGAGGGAGGGGGACACAAAGCCACACACAAAACCTTCAACACAAATTTTACCCTGCCTCCAAGACGTGCAGAGATAAAGATGGAGCAGAGACGGAGGGAATGGCCAACCAATGACTGGCCCAACCTGAGACCCACCTCACGGCAGATAGCCAAACTCTGACACTACTGATTCTCTGCTATGCTCGCAGACAGGAGCCTAGCGTAACTATCCTCTGAAAGGCTCCACCAAACAGCAGATTGAAACAGATGCCAAGACTCAAAGCCAAACATTAGGCAGAACTTGGGGAGGCTTGTGGACGAATAATAAGAAGAATAGATCTGGGTAGGGGTTTAAAGTTTACCTCCTGTATTGTCCTTGGCTGGTGCCTTAGTTTGAGCGGGACCCCTGGGCCCAAATCTGCCTATCATAATGTTCTACTTGTAGGTTTCTAGAACCCTCTGGATCCTTCTACTTTGCTATTCTCCCATGCTTCTCTCATCTAGAGTCCCAATAGGATGTCCTGGGATATGTCTTTCTCATGTACTCTGGTGCCTCACATTTGACCATGTCCCCTGGAGGGGGAGACCTGGTGGCACTCAGAGGAAGGACAGCAGGTTACCAAGAAGAGACTTGATACCCTATGAGCATTTACAGGGGGAGGAAATCCCCCTCAGGAACTGTCATAGGGGAGAGGAATAAGGGGAAAATGGGAGGGAGGGAAGAATGGGAGGATACAAGGGATGGGATAAACATTGAGATGTAACAAGAATAAATTAATAAAAAAAATGGAAAAAAAATTAAAAAAAAGAAAAAGAAGAAGAATAGAAGGACCCAGAGGGGACAGGAACTTTACAAGAAGACCCACAGAGTCAACTAACCTAGGCCTATGGGGGCTTACAGAGACTGAAGCACCAACCAAAGTGCATGCAGGGACTAGACTCTCTTTGCTTTGCAAAACTACAAAACCTTGATGAAACTGCTTCCATGTTGGAAAATGGAATTTGATGTAACTTAAATCTATGTTCCTGGGCCATGGCTGCTCCAAATAGTTCCAGAAGAAATTAACTCTTAATATCTTAAAAAAAGAAAAAAGAAACTGGGTAAAGATAAATATAAACAATAAAGACTCAAAACAGCAGTTAAAAAAAAGTGCTAGGAATCTACTATCTGGGGCAGATGGACAGTGATTTGATAGGAATTGTGTCTTAATTTCTGATCTCACTGTCTGGAATTTCAATTACAGTCTATGAGATAATCACCTCTGGCCTGTTATAGGAGCCAGTCTGATGATTTTCTTGTGCTATTGTTAAAAGAAAAATCTCATATTCCTATCCAATTCCAGTGGTGAGGAAAGCTCAGCTCGGTACTGTGCAATGAAGTGGGAAATGTTCTCGGTAATCGCAGCAGTGGGGATGGTTCATTTTCAAAAGCTAAAAGAGCAGCAGCAATAATAAAGTGTCATGATGCATTATTACCCATTATTCCTAGCACCAGGGAAAATGCTAGGCAGTCTCTTGCCAATTATTCTCAGGCAGGAACTTGGAATTCAGCTTTCATTTTTGATAGGCTGGAGTTTCTTACTTTATCCCCTTGCACCCTCTGACATCTACTTACAAAATACATGATCTTGAAATGGCAAATGGCAGTTTCAAGCATGGGGGACACACAAGGTCCAGGAAAATAAGATTGTGGGCTTTGGAAATGCAGTTTTCTCTTTGTATATTTTGGGAAAGTACTTCAAGCCACCTATGTGCACAGCATGATCCATGGATACCTAAGTTCCTTATGCAAAATGCATCGTATTTACTCACAACCTATGCATGTACAAATGTAGATTTTTAACTCATCTTTAAATTACTTATACTACTAATAAAATATAAAAGTAAATGAATGCCTGCCACAGTGCATCGTTTAGAAAACAATGACAAGGAAGAAAGGTTATATGTGTTCAGTACAGATGCATTTTCAAAATACTTCTGATTTAGGTTTGTTTGAATTCTTACAAAAGATAACTAAACTTGTCACAGTACTACAGGCAGCTTAAAAAATAACCAGTTTCTATTCATGAAAGCAATTCTGAAGCATGGGATTTACTCCATATGTATATTATTTTTGGAAGACGAATATCTACACAAACATTGGATGGCTATAAATGCTAGAAATATCTGAAAATGGTGGCAGAAATTAATATTTCCTAATAACTAAAGTGTTTAGTGAGCAATATTACAAAATACTATTAAAAGTAAATGTCATAGAAACAAAACCATTTCACACTCTTCTGGGTTAACATAATTTGATAGAGTTATCTTTTAAGTACTACCAGGTTCTCTCAGCAAGAGGCAGATTTTAAAGTTTTAGTTATCTTGTAGATTCATTTGCTTAATTATACAGAATCAACAAATTGATAAATTTTAAAAATTGGTGGCAATCTTGGCATATGTTATGCTATGTTTTTTGGTTCGGTAAGAGAAAATATTGCCTTGATATTTCTAAATATTACTGAAATTTATGGAAGAAAATAGTGATTTCAAATGGAGAAATAGGTAAAACTCAAGAAGGGCTTTAATTGGGGTAGTTAGAGGGAAGTCAGTACAGAAGAATAAGGAGGGGAGAGGGTAACATAACACTAATGATGTCAGTAAAAACATACAGAATCATTATTCATTAAGCTAAATTGCATATAATGCATATAGTCTATACGCATGCATACAAATATACAAATATACATATACATGTATGCATACACATACATATACACATATATTTCAAATGAAGTTATCCCACTTGGGTTGACAATACTACTACCCCCAAGAACTGTCTAATAAAAATCCCAATACCAGGCATGAAAAACAACCATTTGACCTGTTGGTTAGGGAAGTCCAAGAGACTCTCTGCACAATATAGGCTATTGCTACTGCATTGGGTTGTCTCCCAGAGTTTGAAGGTAAGTCCCGATCGCTTAGTACAGTGTGAAGTTTGGACACACCCAGAGACATAAGCTAGATTTGACCTGGATGCCTTTCTGCTGAAAGCTGCCATTCATAGTGCTGGAAGATGCTACATAAGCGTCCAAGGGAGATTTGCAACCAATAGTCTAACCCAACTGCAATGCCCATGAACCACAATGATGACCAGATGGTACAATATCTATAAGGGTTCAACAGGGGCGCTCATATCTTGTTTGAGACATACCCTGTATGGCAGTAGATGATACACACAGCCTCAATATCTGAGAACTCTGAGAATCCAATCCCTGTTTTCTGGATTTATTGAAACTATTGTAGTCAAGATTATCTGAGCGCACAAGAGGGATGAAACATATTTTTAGGATAATACTTACAGCTTCATAATGCAACTCTTGTTGTTGGGGATGTTCCTTCAAACTTGCATGTTGGTGTTTGGCCAAGATAAAACTCCCAGTGGCATATGTGGGTGTTGCTAAACTCAGTTTTTGAATGCATTTTGAAAAGGTGCTTATAAACATTGTGACTGTATTGTTAAAAAGAAGCATAAAAACTGCTTTGGAAACAATGTAAATAATACTAAGTGGGCTGGATGTTTAAGGCTTCCTTATGTAATATGCGATACATTGAGGGAAAGTGACAAATATTGAATATTTAAAGTAAACGTCTCTTAGGCTGGAGATGTAGATCAGGCATAGAATATATGACTTCTGTGAGTGTGGCCTTGAGTTCCACCCTAGAAACGACAAAAACTCTAACATTCTCACTGATCCTCACACAATATGGGGTTATTTTTTGAAATATTAAGCCTTTATAGTAGTACATAAATAAAATGAATTCTTTTTTAAATTTTTATTTTATTAATTTATTCATATTACATCTCAATGGTTATCCTTGTATCCTCCCATTCCTCCCTCCCTCCCATTTTCCCTACTCCCCTCCCCTATGACTGTGACTGAGGGGGACTTCCTACCCCTGTATATGCTCATAGGGTATCATGTCTCTTCTTGGTAGCCTGCTATCCTTCCTCTGAGTGACCCCAGGTCTCCCCATTCAGGGAACATGGTCAAATATGAGGCACCAGAGTATGAATTCTCTTTTTAAAATGTCAGATAAGGAAGTTTTAAAAATAATATTCTCTCTTTTTCCTTTCTCATGAATTCTAATTATACCAGCAAATTCTGTGGAGCCAGTTCACAATTTACTCCTTCTTCTAAAAATGTAAAATTCCTCAACTCAGAAGGAAAGAAATCTACTTAAAGGAGAGAAATAAATATAGGAGACAATTAGGGCAAAGTTATGGGTTTTAAATTAAGTTTCTCACTCTGCTCTTCCCAGAATTAAAATGGAAGGAAAATAAAGTTATGCTATGCTCTAAATGTGGTTATAATTAACTATGACTTCGATGTCCAAAATTTAAAGTGGGATGACAGGTAAGTATGTCTCCCAACAAGGGGAAAACATGGCTTGATTCTAGAGCTAAATCTAATTCTCAGAACTGAGTTGGGAGCAAGTCCATTTGCTAGCCTAGCTGGGAGCCAGCTAAGATTAGCAGGGATGCTTGCTGTGTCCTGGCAGAATTGAGGTAGGGTGGGACAGGAAAATTGAATATTGAGAGAGAAAGAAAGTTTGCATGTCAAGGCCACTAGAAATATTTTGACATTGGAATCAAGTGATTTTGTTCGTAAAAAAAATTTTTTTTTATTAATTTATTCTTGTTACATCTCAATGTTTATCCCATCCCTTGTATCCTCCCATTCCTCCCCCCCCATTTTCCCATTATTCCCCTCCCCTATGACTGTTCCTGAGGGGATTATGTCCCCCTATATATTCTCATAGGGTATCAAGTTCTCTTCTTGGCTACTTGCTGTCCTTCCTCTGAGTGCCACCAGGTCTCCCCTCCAGGGGACATGGTCAAATGTTGCGGCACAGAGTACGTGAGAAAGTCGATCACACTCTCCACTCAACTGTGGAGAATATTCTGACCATTGGCTCGAATCTGGGAAGGGGTTTTATAAAAGGTTTACATGCTCCTGTATTGTCCTTGGCTGGTGCCCCAGCCTGAGCGGGACCCCTGGGCCCAAATCCGCCCATCATATTGTTCTACTTGTAGATTTCTAGGACCCTCTGGATCCTTTTATTTTGCTGTTCTCCCATGCGTCTCTCATTTAGAGTCCCAATAGGATGCCTTCCCCTCTGTCCCAGTTTCCTGGTAAGTGAAGGCTTTCGTGGGGACATGCCCCTTGGGCTAGTATGCAGATATAAGTGAGTATATACCATTTGATTCTTTCTGCTTCTGGGTTAACTCACTCATTATGATCATTTCTAGCTCAATCCATTTATCCACAAATTTCGGGAATTCCTTGTTTTTAATAGCTGAGTAGTATTCCATAGTGTATATGTACCACAGTTTCTTTATCCACTCTTCTACTGAGGGACACCTTAGGCTGTTTCCATGTTCTGGCTATTATGAATAAGGCTGCTGTGAACATGGTTGAGCAAATTTTCTTGTTGTGTGCTGGAGCATCTTCTGGGTATATTCCAAGGAGTGGAATAGCTGGGTCTTGAGGAAGCCCTATTCCCATTTTTCTGAGATAGCACCAGATAGATTTCCAAAGTGGCTGTACTAGTTTGCATTCCCACCAGCAATGAAGGAGTGTTCCTCTCTCCCCACATCCTCGCCAGCATGTGGTGTCCCTTGAATTTTTGATCTTAGCCATTCTGATGGGTGTAAGATGGAATCTCAGAGTTGTTTTGATTTGCATTTCCCTGATGACTAAGGAGGTTGAGCATTTCTTTAAGTGTTTCTCAGCCATTTGATACTCCTCTGTTGAGAATTCTCTGTTTAGTTCCAAGCCCCATTTCTCAATTGATAAGAGGCTTCTGTGTTAAACAAATGGTTTTAGATACCGTGCCCTTACTTCACACGAAAAGGTGCTGGATATGTTAGTCAGCAGAGGACTGGGTTTGTAACATGTATCGACTCATTCAGAAAAGCCCTTTCTCCATTGTTTCCTCATGGCAGTAATGGAATTGGGCCAAAGGTGCTGCGGATCTCTAGTCCTCAAGTTTGCACCTGCCTCCAAGTCACAGTATTTTAATTAATGCTGTGGTGTGATTTCCCCCCTTGAATATAGCATAACTAACATGACAGTGAAGAAATAAATATTCACTTGATATTAAATTATTTTTGTGAGTCTCTAGGAAACTTTTTTTACTGAGATACTGATAAACTATTTTTTTAATGAAAAACTGGCTTTTAATTGCTATCATATGGGATTCAGCAAATACCTTACTTATTAGCTGATATTAGAACTGCGTAGAAGAGGGCAAGGTATGCAGTTCAGGAACATATCACTTACGTGTATATGCAAAGCTCTGGGTTCATTCCACACCATTGGAGGTGTGATCTCCAGTTAAACTTGGAACATTATCTCAGCCTGCTCAACTTCACCAAATATCTAAAGCACAGTTTCTGTGAATGCTTTGATTTCTAAGCAGGTAACTGGATTCATTTGAGAGAGTTTTGCTTGCTTTGTCTTGATTTTATTCAGAAATATATACAGATGAGGCAAAGAGAGGCATCAGAATGCTGCCCAACCACAGATCTCAGAAAGGTAGGAACTGGATATGAAATCTCTACTGTGTCCTGTTTCCACTCTGTGGATTCTTGTTAACATTCAATGACAGACTCAATATGCAGATGCTAAGACCAGGTAGCTCTATACATAACCCAGCCATATTCTGTACTTTCTCACCATAGCTGCTGCTGTATTTGTAGCAGATGCTACCTTAGTGAGTAAAGGCCACACATTCACTCAACTAGCTATTTGCTTTTAACCTGGAAACTTTCTTTCAGACTACTTTACTTCATTTAATAAGTCATGAAGCTCTCTTATTATGTCAGCTATGTATTATTTCCTCATCTGGAATATCAACTCTACAACGATAGAACTGTTGCCTATTTTGTGCCCTGTTATGCTTGCCTCATATTAACTGCTAATGTGTAAATAATACTGAACCAAACCAATAATCCATTTAAAGAAGGAATAGTGGCACTCAGAGGAAGGACAGCAGGTTACAGAGAAGAGACTTGATACCCTATGAGCATATACAGGGGGAGGAAATCCCCCTCAGGAACAGTCATAGGGGAGGGGAATAAGGGGAAAATGGGAGGGAGGGAAGAATGGGATGGGATAATCATTGAGATGTAACTAGAATCAATTAATAATAAAAAAATTAAAAAATGCTCACCATATCAAACCATTGCTACCACTTACTAATCAACCATAAAACAATTTTCTAATTCAAACTGTAAATGGAAAAAGAGCACAATCTACATTTAGGATACACATATTTTACTTATCTTTTACTAATTTGCTTGGCTTTCTTATTTTGAGTAGCTTTGTTAAGGGCCCACTCAATCTCCACACCAAAGAAATCGGTAGAGTAGACTTTGTAGTTTGCAGTTTGATGGGTGGAATGCATATTTCTTTGAACCAGATTTTGATAGAAGTCATGGTAAATTAATCATAGGACAAATTCTTGCATATTGGCTGCTGTGGGTTCAGAATGTCATTTGCTTGGCTGGGATGTTCATCGATTCATTGTTAGCCATCACTGAAGTCCTTGCTTTTTTAGCACACAGCCTGAGGACATTCATCAGGCTAGCAAAGGAACTCAGAGACGGCAGTTTTCTTGTTATAGAATTAATTGTCACATTTTAGAGCTCCAGACCATTGGTAAATGGCCTGATCTTTAAGTGGCAAGAAGTGATGCTTGTTCTGCTCTGGATGGATGTTTCCCAGGGGGAAAATACCTAAAAATTAGGTGGCTATCAATAACCTTCAGAGCCGTAATTTGAATTTTGGCTTATTGGCTTTAGTTTAGTGAGTTCAAACTCATGTTTTGTGCAATAAAAATGACAAAGGTGATTAATGTACCCATGGTAGGAATCTCGATTTAAGAGGGAGAAAATAGCCTATGTGTGTAGGTAGTTTATTGTTAAATTGAGCACAAATTGTGTAAACAAAAGGGTTACATTCTGTCACCTGCTCATGGCTTTCTTAAGATTAAATGATGGTATTAACAGTAATGTAGACACATCTCTAGTACCTACCAAGTTCAAATAAATGAAATAATTGATGCAGCAAATATGAGACTCTAGAGCATTAGTGGCCAGGCATATCTGGATAATACATTACAAGAGAATGGTTCTAACACTCACGAACATGTCTGGTGTTTTGATTCAGCTGATGTATGCACTGCCCATGTTTCTACCTCTCTTTCCTGGTCAAAAGAGACCAACACTGTTTCCCCCCTCAGAATAAATGATGCCTCTACCCAAAAGGAAGCTACTATCTTTCCTCCCCTCTAGGCTACAGGCACGTAGTAAGCTGTTAGTTTTACGCTGCCTCACATCCTTTCTGAATCTAAGTTTAAGTTCCTAGATCATAAGTTGGACTGTTCCTTTTGATGGCATTTACAGCTCTCCCTTCTTTTCTCTGCATGCTTGTGTTGGGTGACACCCCTGGGTTCCTATCCCATCAGGCCTTAGACACATGATCTACCTGAATGTATGCAATTTGCCCTAAGCAATGATGCTTCAGTCACCAACTCACTCAAAGTGGGACCCATGAAAATCCCAGATCCTGATAAAACCAGAGCCCTCCTGATTAAATGCATTGCTCCTGTGACCTTCCAAACCTCTGCTATATTTCCTACTTGTGAGTTACACGATACTCCTATCATTTTGTGAGCTTTTGTTATTTTCACTCCTTCATATGTCAACAGACAGGATCTAATAATTCCTTGTGTGAGCTTGGTCCTAGATAGTGGTTATTCAGCATGAGTAAATAGAACATAGGGCAAGCAGAAGTATTATAATACTGTCAGGTACAATTACATTTCCTATGAGAGCTATACCTGGTTGAGCATCTATCAAGGTTAAGGAAGAGGCACATAGTAACGGGTAAGCATCCATGTCTAAATCTGCTAAGGTCCTGCTAGGGCAAAGTTTGAGTTCATCAGAAAGTATTGACACAAAGACCATTGCTCTCATCTTAAAGGCAACAAGGGATAGTTTATTCTGGAGCCATTTTGTGTGACTATGGCCTGGGACTGCAGATTTAGGTACCCCAAGTTTCACATCTCAGCATGGAAGCAATTTCATAGTTTTAAAGAACAAAGTAATATATCAAGGCAGGTTTACAATACACTGGTGGCTACAGCAGAGAGAGAGACAGGTGCGTGTGTGTGTGTGTGTGTGTGTGTGTGTGTGTGTGTGTGTGTGTGTGTGAGATTTATTGTTAAACTATATGCATGATATAGAAGGTTTTTCTCTAGGTCTGAGATGCTATCTGAGTTTTTGGGAAGGTGGAAGCAAGTGGTTTGCTAAGTTAATAGATATCTACTGGCCACAGGATGTTAGACCTGCTACAGATGTGGGAAAGGAATGGTTGTTCCTGAGAGTTATACCTAGCCCAAGATAAGGTACTAACTGGCCTTTTAATTGGCAACATTCTAATCTCTCCAAAATACTGAAGTTCTAATCAGTCATTCAGTCTCTGGTAGCACAGCCTCCCTTTAGGATTTTTCATTCGCAAAAGAGACCTCAATACCAAAGCAGAAAAACATAAAAACTATATAATAAAAAAATCCAAACTGATACATTTCAAATTCAACAATTTAAAGGTATATTTTCTAGCATATATATTAGTATACAACTGTGTGCATTTATAAAATTAAAAAGTTGATGATTTGAGTATGGAGTGTGAAATATTTCATGTCATATTATGATTGTGCATATAATAATTATTACATCATATGGTATTCACATAATCCTTTTGGATCTTAAGCTTGTCTTGATCATTTCTATCTCTTCTGGACAACAGAACCTTTATACAGAAGAACTATTTATTATTTATCAAAGCAAAGTACAATTGTGGAGTAACACACATGCAATAAGCACCACTACTTAAGCCGTGCGTTCTAAGGCAGGCATGTGTATTTTATGATTTTCTTCAGTTGTCTTGTACTTTGTGCCATGGATTAGAGGCATCAATCTTCACCCCTGTATCTCCTGTCTTCCTACTCCCACCCCTGTCCTGCCCCTCCCCACCTCCCTACCAGGGTCCTTATTGTGTTTTGTTTGTTTCTTTCTTTTCTTTTGTCACCTCTGTCATTTTGCCCTCCACATAAAAATTCTATTGTCAGAATTCAGAGAAAATACAGTTTCTCACACAATTCCTAATTAAGCTTTATAAATACTAAAGATGACATTTTGATGTTCATTTTGAAATATCTAGTTGTCCACTGGTTCCATATCAAACTACAGGGCAGAAAAATGGAACCGTGGTCCTCAGATCTCAATGTTAGTATGTAGCAGTCCTGGCCTCAGAGGAATACTGCTGAGGATGCCAATCCCAAAGAATGTTTCCTGGTGCTTCAGCTTCCAGTGCCAAGACCTGTTGTCTGACTCCTCCAGTAATTGTTTTCTCTTTCCAGCTGCCTTCCCACCTTTCACCAGTCATAGAGATGGGCCTAATTATTGAGTTAGAGAACAAGAGAATGAAAGCCATTATAACAACAACAAGTTTAATGGGTATATTGTTGCAGGATTATTATAGGATTGCATTGCTCGGGAATATTTGATACTTCAAAATGGATTGTAAAACATTTGTTACAGGTAACAATAATTACCTCATTTAAAGCATTAATAAAAATCTCTACTTATGGAGGAAATTCTTTTTATGAGCAAATTACAACTAAGCGAACACAGATTCTGGGAGGTCTACTTGTCCTTGATTCATCTACTATAAATAATACTAATTAAAGGCACATCGTTCCACTTACTAACTAGTCAAATAGATACATCACCATGGAGTGCATCGACTCCTTATAGGTTACTAAGTTGTTTTATCTTACCACTTAATGGCCAGTTTACAGCTATACAGCAATATATATTAGTTTAGAACTTGAGTTTTCTTCCAAGGTGGTGGAGCTAACTTTAGTGTAGGGAGAGAGCAGGAGGGACTCTTTTCTCACTAAATATGCACTCAAGATTCAGGTTCGTAGAACAGGAAAAACACCACCTTATAACTTCTTATAACAGAATTGTTGGGAGTCACTGTTTACACCCGCAATGTCCTTTATGCCTTCCTTCCTCAAAGAAAATGTAAAATAACAGTCTCTGCAATGGAGCCACAGTAAAATAATTCTCTGGAACGAGCTGCTTATTTGTTCTAATTTTAAATCTACCTGGAATTTCATGAGATTAGACAGAAAGAAACCATCTACTCACTACCCAGCTTCCTCCAACAGCCATTTCTAACAGAACACACATAGTGCACATTGTGGCAGTCTGCCATCATATCCACAGGCCTGTTTTTACAGTATAGTTTTAAATTACTTAGTAAATTAATTCTTAGTAGTGGTAGCTAAGGATAAATATATTTTTCAATACAGTGTAGAATTCTAACCAAAAATTTTTAAAGAGCAATAAATAAACAAGCAAACCACAGTGACAAACCCTGCACCTGTGTTCTTGCACATGTTAGACTGGAACTGAATATAAATGTTCCAAGCATTCTCTCTGTTGTTCTCTTTCTAGCTACTCTTTGTCTTCTGAACAGCTAACCTATTTTTATACATTTCTTGCTTATATTCTTCCTGTATCCTTTTTTGAAAATCTCAAATACTTCTTTCAGCATGTTTGTACCCCAGTCTACTAAGTCCTGTCACTTAACCCACCAGAGGGCACTCCATCCCTGCCTCTGTTCAACTTAAGCCTGGATGCCTTATGGCCCCAGCCGACTTCTAAATGGAGGGCAAATGGTATCCTATGATGTCATTAGGTGAAAGCAAATGAAATTATGAAAAGCCAAATGAATTAAGGCTTTATTTTCAGTAATAAGTTTTTCTATGTGAACCAACACATAATCTATTAGCCACTTGGCACTTCCCCCTGGAGACTGAACTTATTCGGGACTTCTCTGTGAACCCGGTTCTCTTAAAGTCTCAATTGCAGTAGCATGTCCCATAAAGAAGCCAGTTGTTAAGTGAACAACCTGGAAATAGTCTTCAATTCATCTCTGCATCTCAAACCACCATTCTCCTACCCCATCAAAGTCATCTACCCTGTTGGCTAGGCCCTCAAAGTGTAACTTTAAGCTGCTTAACATCAAAGCCAAACCACCTGGATGTCACAGCTTGAATACGGCATCAGCTTCCTAAGTGGCTAGTACATTTGTTTCCATCTTTGTCCATTAGGATTCATTCTATATAATATTAGCCAGGCAGTAATTCTAAAAGCACAACACGCAGTCTAAAAAGCTTTATGCAATTTAACACATGCTTGTCTCCTCAGTACTATTTTTAAAACTTGTTTACACTTAATTCTAATCTGGATCGTTTTTTCCCAGTTTACAAGAGCACACATATTTTTTTTGTCTTGAAATTGTTTTCTTGATTATTCTTCCCTTAATTGTTAAATAAGAGTGCATATGAACTTTTAGTTCTCAAGTCTTCATTATAGAAGCTTTTTCTCATCATATTAGATAAAGTGGTCCCTTTCCTCACCCATGCCATTTTGAATCATGCATTCTTCTGTTACTTTCTTACATATATCACTATGTAATTTTGTCAAATTTATGTGATACCTATATCTCACTGGTAGAATATAGATTTCAAGAGGTCAGAGACTTGATATTTGTTTACTCTTATATTGTCTAAATGTAATACATTGTTGAAGATGTATTTTTATAAAATATTTCTCATAGATTAAAGAAGGAATTTTTAAATGATGCTTGAGTTTGGAAAATATTATGACAGTCTTATATAATATCTCCAATATTCAGTTACTTTAAATTTTTTAATACAAATCGGCACTGTGATTACATATTCATTTAAAATAATAACATCAGAATTTCTACTTCCAGCTGTGATAGGATAACAAGATGGTTTTGCTATCCTAACTTGAAGCAATAAGTAATCAAAGATCTATATGAAGATGATTATATGTTAAATATTAGAGAATAATCAGACTAAAATTGTGACAGTCATCAGAAGAATATCTACCGTAGTGATCTCTGAGATGGCTCTTGAAATATTATAAACAAGCAGAAAAGTAAGGAACACTGCCAAACTTATGACATGAGACCGACATTAATCTAATACAGAAACTGGATAAGGCAACATGAAAGATGAAATAATTTCCCCTTACCCACATAATGCAAAAAATTCTCACTAATGAATGCCCCTAAATGCACACCCAACAGTTGTAAGTTGTACCCTAAACCTTGTGCTCCATTTCTGGCCCACAGCTCTGCCTGCTTTCCTGAACTTCTGCTGGAACCAGGGACCCAAAGTAAGCCTCTCCCTCAACTCAGGCCTCTGCACACCAACTCCTCTGAAAGCACACCCAACAGTGGTAAACTGCACCCCTACCCTGTGCCTCGTTTCCCACCTCCACTACACCACTCTGCCTGCTTTCTTGGAAGCCTTCTGGCACCGGGTAAAACACTAAACCAAGCCCTTGCCCACCATATCGCCTTAAAAAATACCCAACAGTCTTATACTACACTCCACCCCCTGAACTCCATTTTCAGTCCACAACTCTGCCCGATTTCCTGGACGCACTCTGTTACTAAGGACCCTGGGCCACAAAGGTACTACGGACCCCAGAGGCAAAGTTAGTACCCCAAATCCCAGAAGCTAAGCAAACCACAAAACCCCAGGGAAGGCATCCTACCAGGCTTGAAGACTTGCTAGTTACTGAGACTCCTAGTAGCAGGGGCCATGGAGACTGAATAGGACACCCTCTAATTAGCCAAGTCTCCTAATGGAGGGAGGAGAACACCAAACAACAGACAAAAACTTTGATCCAAAACTTACCCTGCCTACAAGACATGCAGGGATAAAGATAGGACAGATAGAGCCAAGATTGAGGCAATGGCCAACCAACGCCTGGCCCAACCCAAGACCCACTCCATACAAGAGAGCCAACTTCTGACACTATTGAAGATACTCTGCTATGCTTGTAAACAGAAGCCTAGTAGAGTTATCCTGAGAGGCTCCACCCATAGTCAGTTTGAAACAGATGCTGAGACTCACAGCCAAACACTGGATAGGGCATAGAGACTCTAGTGGAAAAATGTGTGTGTGGGCGGGGGAATAAAAGGACCTAGAAGTGACAAGAGCTCCAAAAGAAGACCAACAGAGCCAACTAACCAGGGCCCAGAGGGGCCTGTGGAGTCTGAATCAATAACCAAAGACCATGTAGACTGGGCCTAGGTCTTCTATATAGATGTAGCTGAGGGGCAGCTTAAGCTTCATGTGGGTCAACTAGTAAGGGTGGTGGGGGCTGTCTCTGACATAGACTCTGTTGCCTACTTTATTCCCCCCTGATGGGACTGTGTTGCCAGGCCACACAGGAAGAGGACGCACTCAATCTTGGTGCAACTTTATGAGCTGGAGTGGGTAGGTAGCTCCTCTTTTCTGAGGAAAATGTGAGAGGGAAGGGGAAGGGATGGTGGGCTGATGGGAAAGGAGGAATAGGGCCACGGCCGAGATGTAAGGTGAATAAAAAATAAATTAATAATAAAATAAACAGTAAAGAATCTTGGTAGCCATGGGTTTGGAGCCACAATCTTAAACAAAAACCATACTTTTAACAGATTAAAATTAGAAATATTTGTTTCCACAATGTATCTCTCTCTCTCTCTCTCTCTCTCTCTCTCTCTCTCTCTCTCTCTCTCTCATGAAAATGCAAGGCATGGACCAGAACAAATATTTATAAAACACAGTAACAGTGTTATTGCTCTCCTTCATTTCTCTCTGAGCTCCACCTCCTACCTTGTCCTCCTCTTCAACCACTACCTCTACCTGTTCTCTTTCCCCATCTGAGTGAGATTTAAGCATCATCTCTTGGGTGCTCCTTGTTATTGATTTTATTTGAGTCTAGGCACTGTAGTATGTTCATGATCTCAAAACTCTTCAAACCCAATAATAAACTAATTTTCATTTTCAGATCTTGAACTGATTTTTTGATTTCTTTCATCTGATTTTTTGTATATTCCTGAGTTTCTTCCATTGCCTCTTTATAGGTCTTCAGAGCTTGAACCGTTTTCTTTATTTCTTTCATCTGGTTGTTTGCATTTTCCTGCAATTTTTCCAGTTCCACTCTATGTGCTTCTTTTATGTCTCTCACCTGTTTGTCTGCGTCTTCCTGCATTTGATTACGAATTTTATTTGTTTCCTCCATTATCATCCTCATTACTAAGGATTTGAGGTCATTTTCTTGTATTTCCGTTGTATTTGAGTTCTCTGGGTTGTTTTCTTTGGGATAGCTAGAAACTGGAGATGCCATGTTGTTTTGGGTTTTTTTGCGTATGCTTACGCATGGGAGAATAGCAAAATAAAAGGATACAGATGGTCCTAGAAATCTACAAGTAGAACAATGTGATAGGCAGATTTGGGCCCAGGGGTCCCGCTCAAACTAAGGCACCAGCCAAGGACAATACAGGAGGTAAACTTTAAACCCCTTCCCAGATCTAGCCAATGGTCAGAACATTCTCCACAGTTGAGTGGAGAGTGGGATATGACTTTCTCACGTACTCTGGTGCCTCACGTTTCACCATGTCCCCTGGAGGGGGAGACCTGGTGGCACTCAGAGGAAGGACAGCAAGTAGCCAAGAAGAGACTTGATACCCTATGAGAATATACAGGGGGACGTAATCCCCCTCAGGAACAGTCATAGGGGAGGGGAATAATGGGAAAATGGGGGGGGGCAGAGGAATGGGAGGATACAAGGGATGGGATAAACATTGAGATGTAACAAGAATAAATTAATAAAAAAAACAAAAAAACCTAATTTGAATAAAGATACTAAGACATATGGCTATAACGTCTAGATGCACAAAACACTGTGAGTTAAACTTTAATCCTTACATATTTCTGATGGGGTTGAACACAATAATATTTTGGAATTTTGTTACTGTTTAAAAAGTTAAGTATTCACATACTGTACAACACGTTTGCTTAACTCTTCTGTATTTATTTAGCCAACGATAGTGAATGAGTATTTTCATATAGAGATATAAGAAAAAGGAAAACAAGCAAAAAGTATTGTATTACATAAAATTCTAGGAAACACAAACTAATAATTGAGAGACTGAGTGTGGTTGGTACAGTCTGTGCCTTGTCCAAGAATTATATCATAAAGGAGAAGAGCAAGGATTCTTTGAGTAATAGATATGCTTGCTTCTTTAAAAGAAGGGAGTAGTTAGTGATGAATGTATATTGCTAAATTCATGGCTTTTAATTGGATTTAGGTTTTAACTTTATTAATTGCTTACTTAAAGTTTTATATAATATATTTTGATTGTGCTCCCCCTTTCCCAATTGCTCCCGGAGTCTCCCCAACTGCCTACTCATCCAATTTTATGTATTTCTTCTCTATGTTAAAAAGAAAAACAAAAAAAGGCCTGGTGCAGTTATGCATGCCTGTAATCCCAGCACTGTAGGAGACAGAGGCAGGCAGATCTCTTCAAGGCCAGCCTAGTCTACAAAGTGAGTCCAGGACAGCCAAGGCTACAGTGAGAAACACTGTCTGAAAAAAAAATTCAAACTAAACCAAAAAAAAAAAAAAAAAACCACACAGACAGAACAATGAAAGAAAGGAAGGAAGGAAGGAAGGAAGGAAGAACGAAAGAGGAAGGAAAGAAAGAAGGAAGGAAAAAGTTCATTGTATGTTGGTCAGTTACTCCTGAGCATGAGGACAGTCCTGGCTTGGGGTTGATACCCCTGATGCTACTCCATTGGGGAAACAAAACAAAACAAAATAAAACAAAACAAACCCTAACTTCCACTTTGCCTGCAGGTTTTATTTGTGAATTAGTTTCAGTGGTATTTTTCTCCACAGGCTTAGGTATTTTAGTCCGTGGTCTCTAGTTGTTGGAAATGTTTTGGAAGGATTAAAAGGTGTGGCCTTTTTGGAGGACATGTGTTGTTGCAGGTTGGCATTGAAGTTCTACTCTTATTCCCAGTTCTCTCTCTGTGTCTCTTCTTTGTGTATAAGGGCATAAGCTCTCAAGTATTGCTCCAGCACCATCCATGCCTGCCTGCTGCCATGCTCCTCTCCATGATGGGAAAGGATTAACTCCCTGTAACTGTAAGGCTCCAGCAAACAATTTCTATAAGTTTCCTTGTCATGGTGTTGCTTCCAAGCAATAGAAAAACAACTAAGACAAATTGCATGTAGCATCTTGGTAAGGGCTGGGGCCCATAGCTACTTCTGCTTCTCAGTACTGGTACCCCAGCTGGCTTCAATCTTTCTGGGTCTTGTGTGTGTGTGTGTGTGTGTGAGTGTGTGTGTGTGTGTGTGTGTGTGTGTGTGTGTGTGTGTGTGTGCATGCATGTGTGCACACGCATGCAGGTATGCATGTGCTAACAGTCCCTGTGAATTTATATAAGCATTAGCCTGCTCTATCTGGAAGATACTGTTTTCTTAGAATCATGTATAACCTGTGGTTGACTGTATTCTCACAGGTGGATATTAGCCTTCAAACTTTCAATTTGTGTGTTACAGTCTGGACTTTGCATTTTAAATTTTCATAATTCTGTTTGTCCTTTGTCAAATAAAGATGTTGTAAACCATGGATGGATGTTTGAAACAAATAGTCTTTCTCTTAAATTTCATCTTCTTTAAATATTTTATCATCAGACAACCAAACAAAGGAAACATTATGTCTAATTAGTATCCTGTGAGCTCTTAGTAAATGTGGGAAAATGTTTTAAATACTTTTGATAGAACAGGTCTTCACAAAGCTGTTAAGGCACATTTTATTATTGACATTTTACAAGTTATTACTAAACTTGATAACCAAACTCAGCATTTTCAAGAATCTGTTCAGAACCATGGATATGATTGGAGAGACTTGGCATTTAATACTGGCACTGAAATATAGGCACACTCCTCAGTAGCAAGATGTTACTTCTTTGGATGGGCAAAGAAATACCAGGCTCCCAAAGATGTATTGGAGTAGACAGCATGCCACAAAGCTCCTGTCATATCAGAAGCCTTTAAAAAAGCAAGAGGCAATGATTCTTTTGAAAGAAAAAAAAATTATTTCTTTAGGGTGATGACAGCTGTGGAGTCACAGAGAGGTGCTGGCCAGATTCTGTATCCTGCCAGTAAGAAATGATGAACAAGCAAAGGTGACTCTTTAGAAGAAATTGCTAATAGAGTCACAGTTGTTGACGTAGGCCTTTCCTGCCAATCATTATGTCAGTATGGTTCAGAGCAGGAAACAAAATGAAACAGGCAAAGTGTGACATTTGAAGACATGGCCTGGCAAACAAGACATTGGCTCCCATGCTACAGTATACTTCTTACTAGAGGAGGCACTGAGGAAGGTCGTAGTTAGGAATAGATCTACCCTTACTTTAATTGAACTCATGTTTTCTGTTCAGTTCCAAGTCTATGATTTTAGTACATGTCAATTTTCATGCATTTGGGAAACATGGCTTGGACTTGACATGTTGCACAGATCCAGGGCACTGCAGCAAAGACTCACTCCCAGGCAGCCCATTGCCCGTTGAAGCAGTGGAATTTCTTCACAGTTTCTTCAACTTCTTCATGCTTGCTGTTGGCTTTCTGTGCAGTTTTACTCATGGATCTTTCCTTGTCCATTTTCAACATTTCTCTGAGGCTTAGTTTTTCGATTGTTCCTTGACAGTGAGGAATGCACATCCGAATGGACGGTTTTTATGTTCTTGGATGGGGTTGATCATCTGGCCCCCAGACTTCCAGGTCAATGAAGGTGGAGGAACAATATGCCAAGTCAAGCTCAAACTCAGCGAGGCTTTGCGGAGGCCATTTTGTAACGTCAGCTCTGGGATGCAGGCATAGCTCTCCAGGACAGCCAAGCTCTTAAGACAGAGGAGCAGTTGTCCTTGAGATTGAGCTGCTGGCCCAGGAACATCAACAGACAGCTACAGCCTCAGCCCTCCATCTGCTTGTATGAGATCGTACAGTATAAAATCTTCCAGTGGTTTTCTTCACTTCCGTATTCTTAGAGGATGACAAATAACCTGCAATCTTTTGTCATCTGAAGCAGTGGCATCTGATGGTAATGAAGTTGACAGTGCATACATCAGTGGCAGCATCATGTAGGCAGAGAAAGGAGACCTCTGCTACAGGTCTGACATTCTTAGCATTTGGGCTAGTAGAAGCCTGTAAGCAGTTAAGCTGATATGTCCCCAAAAGATCCAGGTAACTATCACAGGCAGTTAGGTTAGACATAGAAGTTGGAGACGAATGGCTAGGGATAGCTCAAAATAGTTTTGCGGTGGACCTGCAACATTCCAATCCTCCACAATCACTAAAGTCCTGACCATTCAGCTTTGGTAGATTGTTCCATTCAGGCATGACTTCTTCCCAGGACCCTCACAAAATTTAGAGGTTCTAGAAGCAGGATTCACTGTCCTTGGTGAACTTGAAGAACATATTCAAATCTTAGGAAAGAGGGCGAAGAGTGAACTGATATATTTGTTTGTAAAAGGTGTTATTGAGCTTTCACCCCACAAACTATAGACTCCTTAGTATACCTCTGAGCTGTGCAAACATTACCATCAATTTCAGAACACCTTAATCATTCAAAGCCAAATGACACCCTTTCACAGTCACTCCTGAGTGATTTCTCTTAATCTATCACAACCAATAATCCACTTTCTACTTCTATCATTTTGTCAATTATGAACACTTCATAAAAACAGACTCTAACAACATATGACATTTTTATGTTCAAATCTGTCATAATCACATTTTTTTTAGTTTCATTGGTGGTCTAGCAAGTATCAGTGCATATAATATACTCATTTATATGAACAAATCATAGTGTACTGGTGGATGTTGCACATATTCTTACTCATTCTTGAATTAATAGGTGTTTTTATTTCTATTTGGAGTGTCTTATAAATGGTGCTGCCATAACCATGAAGCACAAAATTTAGCAAATACACGTTTTCATTGTTACTGGTTGTGTACCAAAGGGTTAAATGCTGTGTCATAGTATAGCTCAGCTCAGAGTTTAGTGGCTTGAGAAACTGCTAGTGTCTAAGGATAGCCTTATCATGCACAAGCTCCTCCAGTGTTCAAAGCTGATAATCTTTTTCCATCCTCACTATGATGATAGGAATTTATTTGTCTCGTTGATGACAGACATCTCTATGAGTGTGTAGTTGCAGTTGCTGCTGGGTTTTAATTGCTTTTTCCTAAAGGACTAATGTGTTCGAATATCTTACTCATTTCAGTAATTGTCCATATGTATTATTTGGGATAATGTTCCAAAACTTTTGCTCAGTCTCTTTCCTTTTTAATGTCATGATTTTAATACACCTTCATGTTCAGTAATTGATTTTAGCTTCTTTCACAGTGACTCGCAAACTGATTGAATGGTCGCTTGGAGGTCTCTGAGTCTCCTTCAGGAAATCAGCTGGATGGAATTATCTTTACTATTCCAGCTGTATAGTGAGCTTTTCCATTACTATAATACCTATGCGCAATATTAGAACAGATTAAATGCAGAGGCAGAAACAAGTATTCTTTGAGTTCAGCTTAAGCTCAGCATTAGATTTTCCAAAATGTATAAGAAGAAAGTACATTTTCTCTCTCATAAAAATGATTATGTTAGAAAGTGCTATTGCTTTAAAAAAAAACATGTAATGGATTTGTTACTGTCAAATGAATATATATATTTTTTTTCTGCTATATTTTGTAAGAGAGTAAGCCTGTTATATAATCCACATAAACAATGGTTCTCTTTGGTCTTCATTAATTTAGAAGTATGTCAAAGACTTTAAGAACAGGGATCTATGTGAGGGTGGGTATAAAGTGCTCACACGGAGATGCCACATTTCTCTTTTACACAGTGCCTCCACATGGCATTGAAACAACGTTCCTCGTTAAGCCTTTTAGATGTGCTCTCTTCCTGGAAGCCGTGCAGTTAGTAGAACTGCGCAGAAGAGGCAAAGTAGTTCAGAAAACCACGTGTGAACTTAAAGGAGCGCACACTGCTTTCCCATCTAGTGTTGCCGATATACTGGTGGGGCTACAATGGCATTCTTACTAAAATGATATTCCCAGTTCAGTGTCCTTAAGTTTGATCTGTGGAAATAACTCACATGATTGCTGAGTGTCAGTGACGCCCGTGTGCTAGCTATATGAACATCCGTTGCACTGTGTTTCTAAGAGATGGTTTCTAAATCTGTATTGTGGTAGTGGTAGAGAGTCTGGACTCCAGAGCCGGGCTGCATTGTTGAAAATCCCATGTATCAAGCAATATTTTTTCTTAACATCCATGTTCTTCAATTCCTCACCTGTAAAAATGAGCACAATGCTTTTATTATTTTACTCATATCCACTCAGTGCCATTGTGAAGATTTTCATACATGTATGTAGTTGTGTGTATATTTAGGGATTTGTATATGAAGGGTCATGTGTTGAAAGCTTGGTTGCTGATGTGATAATCAGAAGTGGGGCCTCTTGGAAATGATTGTCTCAAGGTATCTTTGACCTAATCAAAGGATTGAATATTGATTAATTTGTTATTTGACGGTGTTGAGAGATTACAGAAACAAGGAGGAAGAGAGCCAATGGAGTCTTTGATTTAGAATAATGAGATCTTCATTCACATTCTAGTGGAATAGTACTTGTAGTTTGTACTTATTTATGTGAACAAATAACACTATTTGTTATATATGACATATATTCTTATTTATAAGTTGATGGATGTTTGTATCATTTCTTTGTGGAAGCTCTTGTAAACAATTACCATAACTGTACCTTTGAAAGGAGTACCTTGTCTCTGGCTACTACTGTTCTCACTCTCTGTGTCTCTCTCTTCTCTTCTTCTTCTTCTTCTTTTTCTTCTTCTTCTTCTTCTTCTTTTTCTTCTTCTTCTTCTTCTTCTTCTTCTTCTTCTTCTTCTTCTTCTTCTTCTTCTTTTCTCTCTCTCTCTCTCTCTCTCTCTCTCTCTCTCTCTCTCTCTCTCTCTCTCTCCTTCATAGACACTAAGACTTGAGCAGTTTTCCTCTGCTATTTTCTTCAACCATGATGTTCTGCCTCAGATCTACTACTGCAATGGAGCTATCTGAAACCCCTGGAATTGAGAAACCTAATGGACCTTCCAGTTATAGACTTTTCTCAAATTTGGGTGCCAGTGCAAAAAGGTTGACAAATTGATCCCTGAACCATTTTCTCTGCTTATAGTGTCAGAACTTTGATGACCAGACACTAAGTATTTGTAAGGTGTTTATAGCGTGTACTTTTTCAGAGGATTATAATGGAGAGTGTATAGATACACATTGAAGTCCTTGATAGACTATTAATTATAGAATAAGTTCTTGACAAAATGATAAGTACTGTTCTTACAGATATGCACTTGAGAAGATAATTAATTCATCTGTGACTTTGGTCTAATGGAATAAGTCTCCCAAGTTAAATCACTGTTTCCTGTCATTCTCCTGTTGGAAAGAGCTCTGAAGCACCACTTATCTAGCAGTTCACTAAATTTGAATGGCCCCCACTCTACTTTGGTTGTAGTGAGTAATAATTTCCATAGTTGAAGTTTTAGCATTCGTATGTTCAAAAATCCTGCATGTGCTTCTTGTGTGTAGCTCAGTTTTGGAATCACCATGCTTGTATTTTTTTTTTTTTTAAAGAAAGAGCCACCCAGAAGAGCGAAAAGGTTGGTTTGGTGGGTTATTAGGTGAAGAGTACCAAAATCTACATTTTCAATCAATTATAACTTGTCAGAAATCTGGGCTTGTATGTAAAAGAGCTTTGGAGCCTTTCCCACATAACATTTTGTTTTGTTTTGTTTTCAGAGAGAAGACACAGGATTCTGAAAGCCGGAGGTACAAAAGGTATGTCTCTAAACAAATCTCTACACAAAATTTGACCGTTTGCACAAGGACTGGTCTTGGTTGCTGTTCCATACAGACTCCAGATTTCCCAGCCTCTGTGTGATATGATCAACAGCAATAAAAAGTAGTCATCTGTTCTTAAAAATAAGAGATGTCTTTCACACTTCAGAGGCTATCACTGTACATCAGAAAGGGGCTTGGTAGTAATTTCTCCTTTGCATCACAATTTACCGGCATAGATTTTGTTTTCTGTTTTTATGACTGTCCTGTTTTCTTTTGGATACTATTATAAAAATATCCCGAAAGAGGACAACTTAAGAGAAAAGTTTTCATTTGCAGTTCCAGGTTACAGCCTGGAACTGTTGGGATTGCAGGAAATTGAATGTAGGGAAACCAGGCTAGACTTTTTCAACACCTAGCCACAGCATTCCCACAGTTGAAAATAGAGAAATGAATGGATAGACACTTATTTGTTTGCTTGGGTTCAGCTTGAGTTGATTTCTCTATTCTTATACATTCAAGACTCCCTGCCTAGGGAATGACACTGCTCATAGTGAGGTGGATGTTCCCACATCAATTAACTTAATTAAGACAACTCCTTGCTGACATTCTCACCATCCAACCCAAGACTCTCACATTAAGACTCTTTTCCCTGATTAATCTAGGTTTCATCAAGCTATACGAAGCTATACAATTAAAGATAACTGCCACAGTGACTAAGGCAAAAACCTCAATGAAGGTAAATAGTTTTTTTTAAAGAAAAGAAAGGAGCTAGTGACTACTTCTTTACAGAGAAGCTATTGACAAGAGCCTGTCAATCAAGTGCCTGCTGTCTCTCTGACATGCTCCAGGTTCACACAGTATGTAACCACACCAGATGCTGTCATTGGCATTTGGTAGAGTTAACATTATTATTGACTGGATAGACCAGAAGACCAAAGGAGTCAACTAACCTGGGTCCAGGGGGCTTACAGAGACTGATTCCCCAACCATGGACCATGCACGAACTCAACATAGGCCCCTTACACATACATACCTGATAGGTAGCTTGGTCATCATGTTGGTCTCCTAGAAAGAGGAGAAGGGGCTGCCTCTGACATGGACTCTGTTGCCTGCCTTTCAATTAGTTCCCTCTGGCAGGACCTCCTTGCCAGGCCACAGGGAAAGAAGATGAGCTAAGTCCTAGTGTAGCTTGATGCACAGGTGTGAGTTGGTGGGGGAGGGTTTCCTTATCTGAGGAGGGGGGGAGCAGGGAGAGGGATATGAGAGAGGAAGGATGGGAACTTGGAAACAGGAGGAGAGAAGGGACGGCTTACAAATAGGACTTAAGTGAATAAATTAATTGTTTAAAATATAAAAATAAATAAGACAACAGGAATAATCTATAATGTGTAAAGTATTTTTAAAGCGTTACTTCACTTATTATCTAATTATCTTGCTTTGCAGTTGAGGATATTAAAATTTCAAGAAGACAAGTGATTTGCCTATGAGTATATGTGTTAATTGGCAGACTCAACACATTATTATTTGCTGTTCTTTTAAAACAAAACTCTTAAACTTAACTTCAAATCCCTTGCTCTTTCCAAAATGCCAAAGTTGTAATTCCCCTATTAACTCTACAATGCTGACTTTTGAAGGCGCTTTTATGTTTTCATTTCTAGTGCGTTAGGCAGTAATGCCTGCTTTGAGAGCGTTCCCTGATGGAGGCATGAAATCTTATTGTTTCCTTGATTATTCTTGGAATTTATCACAATTTGGCAATGCATTTTGTTTGTTTTCTCCCTAGAATACTCTTTCTTTCTTCTACTAAATTCCATGAAAATTTGGATCTGTCCCCATCTTCCTCATCACTACATCTATAGCACCTACCCCAGTGCTGCCACTCCTGAAGTATTGAAATGATTGTTGAGGTCAATGGATTTTCATAGTTACTTTCCCAAATGGACAGATTCTAACTGGGCAGGACAGAAAGAGCGAGTCTGAGTCGAGAAGCATCCTTCATGTCTTTGGGGAATGATAGTGCTTTCAAAGATGCTGCAAAAGATTGGTGATTTCAGGGTGGTTTCTAAGCTTCATGTCAGGAGTCATGTTGATCCCTCAGGCACTTTGACTCACCAGGCCTTGAAATTCAATATCCTGAGTTGTGTTAGATGATTTTTTTATCAACTTGCAGCCCCCCAAAACCCAACAAATTCAGAATTTTGCTGAGCTGTGTTATTCCCCACTTTGCTCAGTAATAGATTTGTAAACTAATAATTTGTTAGTAATGTTGGTTTGTGCTTAGGAAACTGACATATTAATTACACTGATGCATTTCAGAAAACACACTTCCTTTGGTAATATAGCTAAATACATGTGGAACAATGGAAAAAGTTTGCCATTTACCCCAGTGCTTATGACCTTGACTCTTTTTCCTTCAAATTTCTCCCTTAGCTCTCACTATAAATAAGGGGAGAAATATCAAGGCACTAAACTTAAAAATCATTTTTCTACTTTCACTTTATAACTCATACCACTGAGTGGGACCAGATTCTGGTAATGCTGTGACTTCTGCTGAAATGGTCAGTGTGCCTGCCACAGAGAAAAAGTTAACAAAGTGATACAAATGTTGATGGTAAATGTGTTTTAAAACTCTAGTTTGGTAATTGTTTTATAAATAGACGCTGGGAATAAATAGGCAAAAATATGAATATGTGTTATTCAAATGATAGGGAGTATCTCATATTAGGAAGAAAGGACTGGAAAGAATTCTTTAACAGAAAGACCCCCAGGTAGAAGACTGGAGTTCAGATGCCAGCAGTGACCAATATTGGGCAGCTCTAAGCCTTTAGCTCCATATCCAGGGATGTGCACACATGTGAGCATGCGTGTGCATGCACACCACACAAACAAACTGTTATTCAAGAGCTAAGAAAAGATATGCATGTGTCATTAGCTATTATCCAAAATTGAACCCTAATGGAAAGTTAAGACTCCATAGGCATCAGCTGAGAGCAAACCATTTTCAAGCTAAAATGGGGCTGTTGACTTAGGGATGGACTTTGTGAGCATCTAGCTTGAATTTTGTGACATGTTCAGTTTTATTTTTGCCTGTGATTAAGCAGATATTGTAATAGGAGGACACAAAAGTATTTACTTCAAAACCATAAATACTTAAATTTTGTACAGTTGTATCATAGAGAGAACAAATTATATTTTGTCATAATGGTTACTCCAAGTAGAGTTCAATTCTGACATGAAAAGTATAAACTTGGATTGTTGCAGATATCTTAGTATGGGCTGCAGGAGATTGAATAACAGAAAATGAGAGCAATTTGAAAGAAAATTTAATTTTCAAAGTAAATGGAAACAATGAGATAAGTTCTCCTGAAATAGGAAGATGAATCTGTACAAGGACATTGGTTTCCATATGAGGTTCAGGTTAAACTTAGTCCCCCATCGAAGACCACATCACAGATACTTTAAGGTTTTCAAGAAAACAAATATATATGTTCATTTGTGGATTTCCAGCCATTTCTAAGTAAAAGAAATAATAAAATATACTAAGCAAGAATGTGTTCTTGGATGAGGCAGGTGGCTCTGATGGTTTATTGCTTGCCACACACTTCCTGATATCAATCCCAAGAATGTATGTAGATGTGAATTCACAAAGTTATCCTCTGATCGCCTCACACATGCTGTAGAATATATGCACCCACACTTGCACACCAACACACACAGCCCCCCAATAAATAATACATTAAAAATATTATCCTATCTTGGTGAGTCTGAAATTCTGAATGTAAATCAATATCTATCATATCTCATCTCTATCAACTTAAAACATCTATGTAGACCAAAAACATCTTAACCCCTAAACAACTAAGCTTAATTGTAAGACTAAACTATCTGGTCTTCAAACCCATAAGGGACTTGAGAAGGAATAAAACTTAATTACCTGAGTGAACCAGAAGTGTAGGTTAGCAGCTTCCAAAAAGAAAAAATGAGAGAGACAGTTTGCTACCTGAACAGTCACCCAAAACTCTCTCTAACGTTGAAGCATCAACTTCAGCCTTCTGGCCCAACACATCTGACAGACATATCTGTGAGGCAGGAACTATTGAGGAGCTGCCTACCCTGTCTTGGGAGAGCTGGCCACCAACTCTGCCTGCATCCAAGCTTGATCATTTTTAGCCAGAATTCTGTCTGTGGCAGAAACAAGGACATTTTGCCCAGTGGCTTGTTTGTTGCATTTGAAGCCATCTCCATAAGGAGGTTCTTTTATGTTCATCATCTTCTTTGACGTAGGCTGGGTGTTGCCAGTAGTTAACCTGTCTTGTTGTCAAAGGATCTTTAAAATAATAAAAACATCTTCAAATGTCATATTCTGTAGGTAAGATGTTTTCCTCAAGGTTGCCAAATACAAATGGCCAAGTCACTATGAAGTAACATTTATATAATTCCTGATTGTTTCATGATTCTTCTTGCTGTATGTAGTTTATTTTATTTGTGTTTAATAATATACAAGTATATGTAAAAAAGAAATATAATAAAAATATACAAACAAAAATATGATTTCTTTAGCTCTAGATAGATGTTTTAAGTTGATAAAGATGAGATATGATAGATATAAATATACATCCAGAATTTTAGATGCACCAAGATAGGAAAGATGTTTTCTTCAAGGTTACCAAATACAAATAGCCAAAACACTATGAATGTAACATTTATATAATTCCTGATTGTTTCGTGGTTCTTCTTGCTGTAGGTAGTTTACTGTCTATATGTGTAATAATATAAATGTATATGTAAAAAAGAAAAATAATAAAAAGAAAAAACATTAGTATAAAATTACTAATAAACTACAGACCTTGATGAAATAAAATAAAATAAAAAATATTATCCATTCAAAGAGGCAATAACTAGGCTATGATAATTTTATATGAGAGAAAATTCAGATCTGTAGTAAAATGTAAGGCAAACTAAAATTAATATGAACTTCTGTTTTCCTGTAAGAATTTGCTTAAAAATATTTTTGGAGAGTGGGTAAAGTGACACATGCTTATATATTTAAACTGTATTTCATGTTATTGTATTATTAGAACTGCTACTTTAAATGTTTGATGTTATAATTATTTCATTTCCCCCTTTATTTTACTCCCTTCCAGATTCTCACAAGTAATCCCCCTTGGTCCCTTTCAAAATCATATATGACTTCCATATATATTATAAATATATAAAAAGATATCATAAATATATTATTAAACACATAAAATTCAGTCTACTCAGCCCGCATAATGTTACTTGCATGTGCATGTTTTCAGGAACAAGCATTTGGTACTCGCTATCCAATTCCTGTGCCCTTCCCTGGGGAAGACTATTGGTCACACTCCTCTTATTTCTTAGTTGCCTGTACTCTATTGCTGTAGCCCATGTCTAGGGTTGAGGACTTGAGAGCCTTTCTCCTTCCATATTAGCACATCTATTGCTGTTGTCCTTGTTTGGATGTGTTTAGGTAGCCATGTTGGTGAGTGTAGCTTCTGACATGTCTAGGAGAGACGTAATCTAGGAGCAAACTCCCTGATTCTATTGCTCTAAGCATTCTTTATTTCTGCCCCTCTTCGGCAGTGTTCCCTACGCCTACAGTGCAGGAGTTGTTTTGTAGATATATCCTTTGGGAACGAGCTACACAACTCTGCAGCTCGATTTGTTGTGGTTTTTCTTATGGTCTTCTGCTGTGCAGAGAAGCTTTCTTGACTAGGGGTGAAGACTACCCCTATTTGTGGGCATAAAGACAAATATTTATAAGGTAGTAAGGAGTTATGCTGGTTTAGTAAAGTGCCAGTGGTAGGTTCTCCCCCAATATCTATGACACTAGCCCTGGGTAATCGGCTTAGGTTCCAGTAGCAGACATAGATTATCTCATGTTCAACAGATCTTAAGTCCATATAGAGAAGTGATGGTTATTACTGAGCTATGTATGTCACTACTGCACCCTTATGGTTATGGTGACTTGTTGGTTAATTCCAGCACTGGATAGATAGAGGTGAAATCTCTGTGATTTTTAAAGCTGGCCTTGTTACATAGTGTGTTCTAGGCTCCACTAGACTGCTTAATGAGACCCTATCTCAAAAAAACATAAAAATAAAATATTAGGTTTAAATGAATATGGCTATAAACTTTGATTTTTAACCTAGTATATGAACTCTCCAAAATTTGTTACTAAAATTAAATTAGTATAGAAATATTTTCATTTAAACATTCCAATAAGTCTTTAATGCCAGTGACTTTTTATTCTTCAATTATTTTGAAGTCTTCCAACAGAATCATTACTTTATGTTTCCTTATACTTTAATTATTGGATATAATCTGTTCCTATAATTGAAATTCATATTATAAAGGATAAATTATCATTAAAACCAATGATGAACTGTTTTGGTGTTTAATTTTTTAGCTGTGCATTTGGCAGTGATTTTACTACTTTTTTATTTCTTGTAAATATAAAAGGTTAAATATTATTTGTTCTAACTTTCTATTTTTTAATATTTGTGTACATTACATTTATTTGTCATCAAAGTTAAGAAAGGGAGCCTGACAATATTGTGTCTTTGTAGGGATAAGGGTTCAGCGTCCATCCTTGGAATTTTTGAATAAATATAGACCTTTCCAAAAGCAACGAACTGTCCATTTGGAGAAAATAACCAGAGAGATGGCGTGGATATATATGGAAAGTGTTGGTGTTTGATTCACTCTGTGACTCAAAAGTCAAAGTGTTTTTGTAGGGCTGTGGTCTTGGGTTTTAGATCAGACTAGCAGAATGGAGGTAAACCCAAGACCAGAGTAAGGGGAGAGTCGGAACAAGTGGAAGTCCTGGCACCTCTGTGACATTCCTATTACTTCTGAGACCTTCAGAGGACAGCGGTTAGTGCTCTGATCGCTCCTTGTCTTAGTCTCCTTTTTATTACAGACTTCCTGGGGCTGGTGGTTAGTAAAAAACACAGCTTATATGGCTTACACTTTGGGAGGCTGGGAAGCTCAAGAGCATAATGCTGGCATCTTCTTGGCACCTAGTGAGGAGTCTGTGGAACATCATATCAGGGTAGCCAAGCAGTAGGACAATTGCCACAAATGCATGCCGAAGAGATTCCAAAACCCAGGGAGAGTCTTACTTATAACAACGCTCTTGTGGTGTCTCATCCAGTCTTGTGAGAACCCTTTGCTCCTAGGAAAACTACCCTGGTTCTATGACAGAGGCATCACTCACTCTGAACCTAACCACCTCTAAAAGGTCACTTGATTATACTGCCATTATGGTAATCAGTTTCCAGCACATGCTGCAGACAGGGCAAGCTTTATTCAAGCCATAGCACCTACCTATATGCAATGCCACACAAAAAATTATGGCTGTACTTATCCTAGAAGAAAATAAAAATTAACTCACTCAGTATAGAATAGGCATCACCATTCTACTTTGTCTGAAATTAATATTGCTATATTTTCTTCCTGTGTTAACATTTGCCTCATTTCTATTGCTATAATTTTTCTTGATGTAAATCTGATTTTCCTCATTTCCTGGAAAGACCAGAGTTTGAAATAAAATTCTTTACTGTATATACTTCTTTTTTTTATGAATTATACTGTTTTATTAGTTATTAAGTTATGATTATTAACCCCTTTCTGTACTCAGTTATATATTAAATTTTATCTTAGCTATATTTATTTTCTTGAAAATAGATTTTTCTCTCACTTCATTTCTCATGTACCTGTCAACAGCAGCAATTTGCCCTCTGCCTTTTCAGTCCCTTCTAACAGCTACAGGTGTAATAAATGATTAGTTCATGTCAAAATCTATCATAACTTTCACCCCTTTATCTTGCTACTTCACACAGGCTTCCAATCAAAGGTCCCCTCCTCATAAAGAACGTCTATGGTTACTAAATAAAAGAAAAATCCCTACTGAAATCATCACTGTCTAATAAACTATTTTTTCATCGTATCATCAAGAATGGAAACTTTTTATTTCTTTTTTCATTGCCTTCCCCACTGTCCCACTAATCTGCAAGTGACGTGAGAACAGAATCTTTGCCTTTCTTATGGTCGTTGTATCACTGTATGTAGAGCAAGTACTTTGGCATGTGAGATGCTTAATGTTGTTAGTTAAGTGAATGATTGATACGTGTGTGTGTGTGTGTGTGTGTGTGTGTGTGTGTGTGTAAGATGATTATGCTCAGTCAGCTTCATTGGCATTGTTTTTTTCTTCTTGACTTTTTACCTTTCATCTTATTCCTTAGCCTTATTCCTCATTCTTGAAGTCTGTCAATTTCATGTCACTAGAAAAGTTAACACAGAGAACATCATGAATTATAGAGGAGAAAAAGCATGGATAGCAAGAAAGTTAAACCCATAAATAACATGAAGTTACGGACCCCCGCCTGAAAGTGGATCTCTGATGTGAAGGTATTGGTGAAGTATAGGATGGAAATACCACCTACAGATATTAAATTTCACAGTTAAAAAGAAAACATTGTGTTGGCTAAACCCATAATGTTCAAGGGTTGAATTTGACCTACTTATTATTATCAGTGTGTGGCAGGAGATTTCAAAGGTGGAAACAGCAGCAATCCTTCTTAACATAGTGAGGGCTGCTGTGACGCTTGACTGTTTGACACAAACACAGGAGGTGTTTAGGAAGTTAGTTATAAGCTATCCAAGTCACATTAAGCTATTTGTAAATGGACAGTTAAAATGGTTCCCCAAAATCTAAGGCCAGGATAAAATTGGAGACAGAATTTCAATCTGATACTATTCTCATGTGCCATGTCAGTCTTTGCGGATGCAGATCTATCTCCTTATCACTTAGGACAGTGACATTGGAAGCCACATATTTTAAAACCAGGGGAGAGTTGAACATAAATAAAACTTAAAATAGAATCTGATAAATATAAATGATGTGTTTCTAACTTAAAACCAATCATTGTATCAAACTCTGTTTTTAAGAAGAAACAAAATTACTAATCTTATTTTTATTTATATAACTATGTCATGATGACTAGTCACAATGTTATTGACATACGAGCAACAAGAGAGAACACACAGAACATAGAAATGTTTTACTACTCCAAGCTTCCGGCAAAGAATAAGCTAGAGAATTTTATAAAGTGAGGAGAACTGATACTGAGCATCTATCTGAACATCGGTGTCTTCAGTAATTTACAAGATGACCAGCAGTATATCTGCAGGTGTTCCCAAGAAGGCGAAGTATAAATTACTCCATTCTAAAACTTTACATTTTGAAAATGCAAGATATCTAAACTATTTGTAGAGTTATAAATGTTCAACAATAATTCTACCAAAAAACGTTGTTAAAAATAACAACTAATGCATTTTCTTTTAAAAAAAAATAATGAGGTTTATAGAGCAAGGAAAATTAACATTACTTCAGAAGAGAGGAAAACATGACACACAAAAAGGACAGGTAAAAATTCTGAATATCAGGGCACACAGCATTGCTTTAGAGAAATCTGTCAAGTCACTGTTGTTTTGAATTGTCTTGGAGATCACCAGTTCTAAGGAGCTAAATGCCAGTAGAGACAGAGATGAATGCATTCAGACCCAGCTGTGAGTGGCAGAACCTTGCAGGCCAACATTATGTTGTTACCAGAGAATATTTGGAAGAAATAACATGTCTAAAGGTTGTTATTTGAGTTGGAGTGTGTTCAACCTCTTAAAAATCTTATGCTTGTTTTTTGTTCAGAAAAGGGCAAGGAGATTTGTTGGAACAGGCATAAATTGTAGGTTGAGAAGAGAGCTAAAGGAAATTGGACAAGAAGCACACATAACACTTTGAAAGGCAGGGTGCAGGGCCCCCCTGGACCAAGTAAATAACATGAAGGTAACTTGGTAAAGATTTTAAGCTGGGTTTGATTCAAGGGAGCAGTCTGTTGAGTTGAGTACAACCTATTTTTGAAAGGCTCTTCCTATCAGAAACGCTGAGAGATGGGACTAGATGTCAAGCAAACAGTGGCATCATCTTAGGAAGTAAACAATGTGAGCAGGAGCCCTTAGGATCCTGAAGGAACGTGCAAAAACTCTTCATAATTATGCGCTGACAGTTTGGAAAGTCGGCTGGATTGCTCATTTTGAGCCAAGCATAAGACATAACAATGACCAAATAGACATGTTCACTTTCCTCCCTATAAACTATCCTGTTCCTACTCTGATTCTGTAAGGACCAAAGGTCACATGAATGAGGAGAAGCAAGCTCAGTGAATAGCAGAGAATATTTCTTCATTCCTACCATGGCTTTCAAGCATAAAGGCAGAACTTTATCCAAGAAATGCAGATGCCTTGACGTAGTTGAAGTTTTGAAATTTTCAGCTAGACTGGTTTTAACAAGTAAATACTCAAAGAATGGTTAGAAGTAAACTTTGCTTGATATATTTGAGAAATCTTTGATGATTGGGCAGAACATTGACATATTTGAAGAATACAAATAAATCGAGCAGACAATTTGGTTTTTGTTTGTTTGTTTGTTTTATACTCTGCTAGAGATATTAATCTCCCATTAAAGAAATCACTGGCTTAGTCCCCGGGACTTGTGCATTTGCAAATTTACCTGCTAAGAGATTTTACAGATGTGATTAGGTTCAAAATCCTGATATGGAGAGTTTTCTAGATGGGAAGGTCCTATGTAGTCAACCAAGAAGGTCCTTATACGAGGGGTAGGGAAGAAAGATGATAATCAGAGTATGAAGTATAATTCCAAGCCCAGATAGGAAGAGATACAGGGATTGTGGGCATTACCTAGGAGTGAGGAAAAGCAGGGAGACTTACATGAACTCCAGTGGGAGCACTGACCTGGCTATACCTTACTTATAGTTCATTAATACATTGTTTAAAAATTTTACATCTTTTTATTTAATTAATTTATTTGGATTACAACTCATTTGTTATCCCATAACTTGTATCCTCCCGTTCCTCCCTCCCTCCCACTTTCACCCTATTCCCCTCCCTTAGGTCTATGACCACGGGGGACCTCCTCCCCCACTATATGGTCATAGGATATCAAGTCTCATCTAGGTAGCTTGATTATTCTTTCTTTGAGTGCCACCAGGCCTCCCCACCAAGGGGAAGTGTTCAAATATGGTGCACTAGAGTTCATATCAGAGTCAGTCCCAGCTCTCCACATAACTGTGGAGAATGTCCTGTCCATTGGCTGGATCAGAGTAGGTCTTAGATGTTTACTACTTGTATTGTTCTTGGTGCAATAATTTGAACAGACACACCTGGGCCCCGATCCATCCACTATGATGTTCTTCTTGTAGGTTTCTAGGATCCTCTTGATCCTCCTATTTCCCCATCTCCCATATTTCTCTTACCTAGAGTCCCAGTAGAATGTTCTCACATCTAATCCAATCACCTGGTAAGTGAAGATTTTCATGGGACATCCCTGTTGGGCTAGTGTCCAATTATAAGTCTTTCTGCTTCTGGATTAACTCACTCAGTATGATTATTTCTAGTTCCAGCCATTTGTCCACAAATTTTGGGAATTCCTTGTTTTTAATAGCTGAGTAGTATTCCATAGTGTAAATGTACCACAGTTTCTTTATCCATTCTTCAACTGAAGGACATGTAGGCTATGTCCAGGTTCTGGCTATTATGAATAAGACTGCTATGGACATGGTTGAGCATATGTCCTTGTTGAGTGGTGAAGCATTTTCTGGGTATATTCCAAGGAGTGGAATAGTTGGGTCTTGAGGAAGCCCTATTCCCAGTTTTCTGAGAAAGCACCAGATAGACTTCCAAAGTGATTTTTCAAGTTTGCACTCCCACCAGCAATGAAGGAGTGTTCCTCTCTCTTCACATCCTCGCCAGCATGTGGTGTCACTTGACTTTTTGGTCTTAGCCATTCTGATGGGTGTAAGAAGGAATTTCAGAGTCGTTTTGATTTGCATTTCTCTGGTGACTGAAGACATTGAGCATTTCTTTAAGTGTTTCTCAGCCATTCGATATTTGTTTAAACATTTTGAGACAAAGCTCTGTGTACTGTATTAGTACAGTCATGGAACTAGAGATGATGCAATCAATACTCACTGTGGAATATGACTCAATGTAGTTAATAGAAATAGGCTGGAGGAATTTTAAAAAGAATGATAGCAAAGCCTATATTGCCTTGAGCTGACAGGAAGCATCCAGATGCTAGCAGCTTGGCTGAGGAGTCAGTGGCAGGAAAGGCATGGAAAGGAAGGCCACATTATCATATGGAATGCTTCAACCATCCTAAGCACATCTTGGAAATGTGGATGTGATAAAGCACCTTTGGTAGTGCCTCTGATGGCACAACAAGTGAGGCAATTGTTTATAAAAATGTCTTGTGGTGGTTTGAATTGGAATGGCCCCAATAGAATCTTGTATTTGAATGCTTGGCCTATAGAAAATTGTACTACTAGGAGGTATGGCCTTTGTTGGAAGAAGTGCATCGTTGTGAAGGAGGGCTTTAGGGTCTACTACAATCAAGCACCACCCACTCCTTCTCCAGCACATTTGCCTGGATGCTGCCATGCTTCCCACCATGATAATAATAGACTAAACCTCTGAAACTGTAAGCCAGTACCAGTTAAATGTTTTCCTTTATAAGAGGTGCCTTGGCCTTGGTGTCTATTCACAGCAATAAAACCCCAAGACAGGCCTCTTTGATGGGATTAAGTATGTCATGATGGTTCCTCTTACCAGCAATCTAAACAGAGCTAGGAATAGACAAAACTTCCCAGAAAACCTTTCGTGGGAATATTTTGCTCCCTTTCTTAATATCATGAACCACACTAAACACAAGGGAAGCTACACAGTTTTAAATTTTCTATTATTTATTTATTTATTCCATCCTATCCCCTCTCTCCTCTCCTACTAATCACTCCTCCTCCTTCCCCCTCAATCCATTCTTTATTTTCAGAAAAAGGCAGGCCTCCACCTGGATATCAGCCAGTCATGGCATATCAAGTTGCAGTACGGCTAGGCACCTCCTCTCCTTTTAAAGCTAGATGAGGCAATCCAGTAGGGGGAAAGAGTCCCAAAGACAGGCAACAGGGTCAGAGACAGTTCATGCTCCCATTGTTAGGAGTCCCACAAGAAGATCAAGCTACACAACTGTAACATATATGCAGAGGTCCTTGATCAGTCTCATGCAGGCTTCCCAGTTGGGTTTAGTCTTTGTGATTATTTTGGCTATGGATCTCTGCATCTGTTTCTATATATTGTTGGGTAAAACCTTTCTAATGACAACTGGACTAGGCACCAGTCAATAAGTATAGCAGAATATCATTAGGATTCATTTCACTATTTGCCCCTCAATCATCTTTGGCTCTATCCCAGGTCCATAGGATGTCCAGCCTCTGGCTTCTGGACCTCCAGTCAGTGTCATGAGTGAGATCCATCTTGTGGTATGGGTCTCAAGCTGGACCAATGATTGCTTGGCTACTCCCACAATTGCTGCTCCACCTTTGTACCAGAACATCTTGTAGGCAAGACAAATTGTAAGTCAAAGATTTTGTGGTTGGGTTGCTGTCCCAATCCTTCCACTAGAGGTCTTGCCTGGTTACAGGAGATGTCTGGTTCAGGGTCCATATCCACCATTGCTAGGAGTTTTAGCTAGGGTCACCCTCACAGACTCTAGGGAGTTTCCATTGCAATAGGTTTCTAGCTCATTCCAGAGATACCCTCTAACCCTGATTCCAGTTGTCTTTCCCAGGACTTTCTCCTTCCATACTCCTTCCACCTGATCCCTCCTATTTCCATCCCCAACCCCATCCAGACCCCTCCCATGTCCACCTGCATGCCTATTCTATTTCCCCTTCACATTGAGATTCATGCATTCCCTTCTTGAGCCCTCCTTGTTATTTAGCTTCCCTGGGTCTGTTGATAAAAAATTTAAGTAAACAAATACACTGCTAATTTGGACTAAAGGGAACAGGGGACAGGGGACAGCAAAACATATCTGCAATACTTCCAGTATTCTACACAGAAGAAGCAGGTGGATTAAACTACTCAACATCAAAACCATGCCAAGATTTATAACACAAAGGACAATTACAAAGGTGAGGCCCAAGTCCAAGGACTAGTGCTCTGAGCTCAGAAGGTGGAGACTAGACCCACAAGGCATAACTTGTGCTATGTGGATTGCTGCAAGACTTTGTAGCAGTTTCCAAGTAAGTACTAAAATTGCTTGAGACTGGTGAGTTAATTTTAAATAAGCTATTTTCTATAGAAGATTTAGTCTGGCAACAATATTGAGTCGAAGACAAAGTTTTCCTGTGTATCTTTTGTCCTGAGTCATGCATGGCCTCTCCCATTATCAACATCTGTATTACACTCAGAATCAATAGTTTACATTAGTCTTTACTCTCACACTAACATTTTGCAAACTCAAACAAATGTGTAGTAGGACGTATTGCCATAGTTTTACACAGTAGCTTCACTACTCTGAAGGTCCTCTGTGACCCATACATTCCTTCTACTCTCCCACAAACCCAGATAAAGCCCACCATTTTTACTGTTTCCATGGTATTAGCTTTGCCACAGTGTCACATAGTTACAGTCACACAGTATGTGGCCATTTCACACTGGTTACTGCTTTTATTAAAAACATGCGACATTTACCAATATTAATCTCATGATAGTTCATCACCTCTCCGTCTAAGCCTTATCCCCTCGCCTGGATGTCACACAGTTCACTTATCCACTAACCTATTGCAGGGTATTTTGTTTACTTCCACGTCTTGATGACTATTAACTAAAGCTTCTACAGACAGGCAGAGATGAGAATAGTTGTGGATGTTTTCAGCTCCTGGGTAAATGTCAAGGAGAATGATTGCTAGATCATACGGGGAAGAGCAGGTTCAGTTTGGTAAGAAACTGCCTGGTTTTCTCCAGAAGTTACTGGACCAATTTGCCTTCCAGCTATGGCATCTTCTTTTAAATTTCCATGCCCTTTGAATAGAATATTCTACATCTGTTATCTTAAACCTATATTATCCTTGCATTTTAGGAATAGATAATTTTTTTCCTGTTTTATGGGCCCACAAATGGAGAGAATTTTGCCCCAGGACTGATTATACCCAGAGACAAATTCATCTATGACTTTAGATACCTAGATCATTAGATTTAAAGTTTTGAGTTAGTGAAGCTGGGAACATTCAGCATTGAAAGAGGTTGAGATTTGGGGAGTTTGGAATGGAGTGAACATTTTTGTGTGTGTGACAGGCTTGAACACTTGGTGTTCATAGTGTGGATGAGAGTAGAAAGAATAATGGCTTTCTGAAGACATTCATATTGTCACCCATGAAAATATTGAGCATGTCACCTTATGTGGATAAGGATATGCTCAAGCTATGATGAAATTAGAACACTAAGTTAGAGATAAGGAGAATATTACAACTTTATCTGAGTTAGACAACTCAAACCAAATGATGCCTTATATGAGAAAACCAAAGAAAGTTGGAAAGTAAAGAGATATGAGATCCTAGCAATATGTGTTCACAAAGCAAGGATTGTTCATGTCCTCTTTAACCTATTAATAACACAAGAAAGTTCTCCCATAGCATCTAAAAAGAATGTATTCTTGCTGACACCTAGATTATAAACCAATATTCTAAGATGAATTTATCTTGTGTTAAACCACTATATTTGTGATAATCTAATATAGAATTAATATAATATAGAATTTGATTTTAAATTCTATTATCTTATATATTTCCTACTCATATCTGGTGGGAATGTTCCATATAAGAATACCCATGATTAATCCAGTGAGAGCTATTTGAAGGTTTGCTCATACCTCACTACTTTAAAACTACTTATCCATTGTAAATGCAATGAAACCTCCTGTTTTGCAGTTGCTGTCTTACTGCTTGCTGTGTGGCCATATGGTACCTGCAGCTATAGAGCTGAGCAAAGGAAGTAATTATGCTCAGTGAGTTTGGACTAAGCTTCATTGTTAATAAAGCCTGGCACTGAGGCATGTTGCATTAACATGAAAAGGAGCTTTCAATTGCTTCTGCATTTCTCTGATTGCTGTCTTTCACTCACAGATGGAGTTCATGAAAAGTTCTTATATTATGTTTTGTGAAAGTAACTGACTACATAGGTGGATAGTGTTAACTCCACAGAGAATAACCCTTTGTTTGCAGTAACTGGCCTTTTTCTTGAACACTCACTCCACACACTATGTAATTACACTTCTTAGTTGATATTGATAAGGGAAATTGCTAGCCTCCAGGACTAGCACCTGCTCTGGATCCCTGGGTCTCATGAAGGTCGTCCAAGTGTAACAGTTAAGATATTGTATTTATTGTGAAATAAGAAAAACAGTGGGTATTAAATGAAAATTCTTGCTTAGTTCACTTAATGGTAAAATATATTTTAATTTAGAGTAGGATATAAAAATATGGCTATTTATGAATGTAGTGCATTTCCTCAGTGTACAATTCTGTCTCTTTAGTACTAAATAATTTCCAGTGTTATGATGAAAACCATCAGTGTAATCCATCATATAAACAAACTGAAAGAAAAAACACATGATCATCTCCTTAGATGCTGAAAAAACATTTGACAAAATCTGACACCCATTCATGTTAAAAGTCTTGGAGAGACTGTAGATACAAGGCACATACCTAAACATAGTAAAGGCTATAAACAGGAAGCCTATTGGCAACATGAAACTAAATGGAGAGAAACTTAAATCAATTCCACTGAAATCAGGGACACCAAAAGACTGTCCACTCTTGGTATCTCTTCAATATAGTATTTGAAGTCCTAGCTAGGCCAATAAGGCAACTAAAGAAGATCAAGGGGATGCAGATTGGAAAGGAAGAAGTTATAGTATCACCATTTGCAGATGATCTGATAGTATACATAAGGGAACCCAAGACTTCTACCTAGGAACTTCTACCGCTGGTAAACACTTTCATCAAAAGTGGCTGGATACAAAATCAATTTTAAAAAGTCAGTAGCCCTACCTTATAAAAACAACAACAGCAAACTTAGAGAAGCAACACTTTTCGCAATAGCAATGAAAAAATAAAGTATCTTTGTGTAATTCTAACCAAGCAAAATGAAAGACCTGTATGAAAAAAACTTCAAGTCTCTCAAGAAAGAAATTGAAAAATATATCAGAATATGGAACGCTATCTCATGTACATGGGTTGGTAGGATTAACATAGTAAAAATGGACCGGTTACCAAAAGCAATCTACAGATTCAATGAAATTCCCATCAAAATGCCAACACAATTCATTACTGACCTTGAAAGAACAATTCTCAACTTCATATGGAAAAAAATCCTTGAGTAGCTAATACAATTAAAGATCTTCTGGTGGTATCTCCATCCTTGATATTAAGCTGTACTGTAGAGCAACGGAAATAAAAATGGCATGGTACTGGCATAGAAACAGGTTGATCAATGGAATCAAATCAAAGACATTGAAATAAACCCACACACCTCTGGACACTTGATTTTTTTTTTTTTTTTTTTTTTTGACACTTGATTTTTGACAAAGAAGCCAAATCCATACTATGGAAAAAGATAGCATGGTAAGCAAATGGTGCTGGTCTATTCATCACACTGCACAAAACTTAAGTCCAAGTAGATTAAAGATCGCAACATAAAACCAGACACACCAAATCTGTTAGAAAAAAAAGTAGGGAAGAGCCTTGAGCTCATTGGCACAGGAGACAACTTCCTGAACAGAGCATCAACAGCTCAGACTCTAAGAACAGCAATTAATAAAAGGAACCTCATGAAACTGAAAGGCTTCTGTAAGGCAAAGGGCATTGTCAATAGAACAAAACAACAGCCTACAGACTGGGAAAAGATCTTCACCAACCCTACATCTGACTGAGAGCTAATATCCAAACTATATAAAGGACTCAAGAAATTAAACAGCACCAAACCAATTTAGCGAGTCCAGGACAGCCAAAGCTACACAGAGAAACCCTGTCTCAAAAAATAAATAAAAAATGGGGTCCAGAACTAAACAGAGAGTTCTCAACAGAAGAATATCAAATGGCCAAGAAACACCTAAAGAAATGCTCAGTGACCTTAAGTTATCAGGAAAATGCAAATCAAAATATCTCTGAGATTCAATCTTAAATCTACCAGAATGGCTAAAATTAAAAAATCATGTGACAACAAATGCAGGCGAGGATTTGGAAAGGGAAACACTCCTCCATTGCTGGTGGGAGTGTAAACTTGTAGAACCACTTTGGAAATGAATCTGACACTTTTTCAGAAAATTGAGAATAGTGCTACCTCAAGACGCAGCCATACCACTCCTAGACATATACCTGAAAGATGCTCTCCTATACAAGAACATTTGCTCCACTGTGTTCATTGTAGCTTTATTCATAACAGCCAGAATCTGGAAACAACCTAGATGTCCCTCCACCTAAGAATAGATAAAGAAACTGTTGTCCATTTTACACAATGGAATACTTCTCAGCTATTAAAATCAAGAAAATAACGACATTTGTAGGCCAATGGATGGAATTAGAAACAGTCATCCTGAGTGTGGTAACCCTGCCCAGAATGACATGCACATACGTGCTTAGAGGTAGATATTAGGGACATAGTACAGAATAGCCACACTACTTTACACAGGCCTAAGAAATTAAACCCCAAGGAGGATCCTAGGGGAGAATACTTAATTCTCCACCAGAAGGACAAATAGAATAGACACCTTAATCAGTTGAAGAGAGGGAACATTAAGGGAGCCTATCATAGAGGTCCTCTGAAAGACTCCACCCAGCAGGGGATCTCAGCAGATTCTGCAACTCACACCCAAACACCCAGGTAGAGCCCAGGGAGTCTTATGGAAGAGCTGGGGAATAGAAGGACCTAAAGGGGTCAGGAGCTCCACAAGGAGACCAAGGGAGTCAACAAATCTGAGCAGAGAGAGATGCACCAACCAAGGACCATAATGAGTTCCTAGACCCACTGCTCAGATGTAGTAGATAGGAAGCACAGTCTCCTTGTGGGTCCCAAAATATGAGGAGAATGAATTGCTTCTGACATGGATTCTGGTCCCACACATAGATCACTTTCCCCTGTTGGGATAGCCATGCCTTGCCACAGAGGAAGAAGATACAGGCAGTGTAGATGAAACTGGATAGGCTGAAGTCAGATGTTAGGGGAGGAGGGCTCCCTGTTTCTGAGGACTAGGGGAGGGAGGAGGGGGTATAAGGGAGGAAGGGTGGAGACCAGGAGGTGAGGAGGGATGGGGCTACAATTGGGATGTAAAGTGAACAAGTAAAAAGAAAGAAAGAAAGAATAAAGAAATATAGAAAATGTTTAGGCACTGAAAATTTACTGAAATAAATGAGGAATCAATTTGATTGAAAGTATCAAAAATTTTAGTGAGAATGGTTGGATGCTTAGGGTTGTAAGGCTGGTGTCAGAACATATGGATAATTTTTGCTTAGTAAAAGTTATACTAAATAAAATAAAAATAATTTATTTGCTAAAGTGTTCCTTAATCACACAGATGTGTTAAAGTTTAGAAAGCCAAGGGCATATTCACGACATGAATTTGAGTTACTATGTGAAACAAAATTATTTCTGGAGCCAGAGGTACAGTGAAGTGTTTTACAGTCCACTAATGCATTCTAGTGTACTGTGGCTTCTTGGTGGGACGTCAGAGACCACCTCAGGCTCTAAGCTGTGTTCATAAGACTGATCAGCACTTTGTCTTAAAGGGTGGAGGTAACCTTTGCAGGCAGATATAGTCAACCTTCTCTACCATTTGAGACAAACACATGCTATAAAGTTAACTGCCGCTAAGAGGGTACCTGTGCCGGGGATTGGGCCAGAATGGATTTTTGTGATGTAGGGATCCACTACAGGATAAGGCTGCCTCAGAAAAAGGAAGAGAAAGTTCATGTGCATGACAGTATGTTGTTCCTGTGCTTTTTTAAGTGTGTACATGTCACCATTAACTGTAAACTATTTTATTGTCTTTGGCTGGTGCCATAGCTTGAGCAGGACCTCTGGGCCCAGATCTGCCCATCATAATGTTCTCCTTGTAGGTTTGTAGGACACTCTGGATCCTTCTATTTCCCGTTCTCCCTTGCTTCTCTCACTTAGAGTCCCAATAGGAAGTTTTCCCCTCTGTCCCACTTTCCTGGTAAGTAAAGACTTTCATGGGACATGCCCATTGAGCTAGTGTCCAGATATAAGTGAGTATATACCATTTGACTCTTTCTGCTTCTGGGTTAACTCACTCATCATGATCATTTCTAGTTCAATCCATTTGTCCACAAATTTCGGGAATACCTTGTTTTAATAGCTGAATAGTATTTCATAGTGTAAATGTACGTGCAGTAAACTTTGAACCCCTACCCAGATCTAGCCAATGAACAGGACATTCTCCACAGTTGAGTGGAGAGTAGGGACTGACTTTCACACGAACTCTGGTGCCCCATATTTGACCACGTCCCCTGGATGGGGAGGCCTGGCGGCATTCAGAGGAAGGATAGCTGGCTACCAAGAAGAGACTTGATATCCTATGAGCATATACAGGGGGAGGAAGTCCCCCTCAGGAACAGTCATAGGGGAGGGAAGTAAGGGGAAAATGGGAAGGAGGGAGGAATGGGAGAATACAAGGGATGGGATAACAAGTGAGATGTAATATGAATAAATTAATAAAATATATTAAAAAACTATTTTATGCCTTAGTACGGATTATGTAAAATATAAAAGGTTAGAAAAAAAGTTAAAAACTGCCTCTTTTATTACCCATTACCCATATAAATCTAAAATTTAAATCCTCCAGGCATGATCACAGACTTACTATTTTCATTGAAGCACTTCAAAAACTATTTGTGGGTGAGGTGGCTTAATAATTAAGAGTCCTTACTGCTTTTGCAGAGGATCCATGTTCAGCCCCAGCATCTACATTAGGCAACTCACAACCACCTGTCGTTCCAGGAGCCTCTGCAGGCACCTGCATGTGCATGGTATAAATGAACTCTCTTAGTGTCACACATATTCCCATAATAAAAATAATAAACAAACCTTTAAAAATACATTTAAGCTCCTAATTAATGTGTAGAGCAACTTTCTTTCTAAAGCATCACTCTGCACAGATCTTTACCTGAAAGTGTTGTGGCACAGCTCCCAGGAAAATGCAAACAAAGGTCGACTCACCCCAGAGAGGGAACCGAGAATATCACCAAAGCCCAAATGGCAAACCAATGAGTTTGTTGCTGTGACTTACTAGAATATGGGTGGGGGGTTCTCCCAGGAGCAGAAATGACTCAAAGACATCGGCATTATCAATGCCCACCCCCAACATGTGTAATCGTTTATCAATGCTGAGCGCTCAGAAGGCTGGAGAGGGAGGGTCCTTTCCTGCTAGCTCGGTGCATCTAGCCTCTTCTGGGCAGCATGGTGGATCCTGATTTCCTTCAGTCAGTCAGCTATCCTATCTCTGCTTCTTCCAGGCAGGTCGGCTTGTGTGAGCATGTCCCTAGGCAGCCCTTAAAGCTTATATGTGTTTAGAAGCCTGAGGAATCTGCTCAGTTTCAGAGACTTCCTAAAGCTTTCTTAAGATATTTTTTTGAAATTATAATATAATTTAATATAATCCCCCCTCCTTTTTTTTTTCTCCCTTCAACTCCTCCCATATGCCCTTCTTGTTTTCCTCAAAGTCATGACCTTGTGGTTTTGTTTGTTTGTTTGTTTTTATTGCTGTCCTAAAGTTCTTGAGTTGTTTATCTCCTAATCATAGTGAGTTTCCCTGAAAGATGGGATATTTCAAGTTCCCTTCAAGTATTCTGTTGTTTCACTTTCTCATTTACATCCAAATCTTAAAACGTTTCCCTCTGAGATGGAAAAAAACAAAAGGTGCTATTGAATTTTCTGCACCTCAAAATTCAGATGCCCTGAGGAAAGTTTTACTATGTTTTCTATCAAATAGTTCTCCTAAAATGTATTTTCTTACAAATTTGAACTTTTGAGACCTGTGACTTTAGCTGCACTGGTGGCAAATATGACAATTTTATTCACATGATAGTAACACTACAGGACATGTAGTTATTGTCTGCCATGACTTCCTTGTAATTCAGAAAGCTGAAGTGACGTGCACAAACCTAACAGGATCCAAGGTAGGCCTGGGCCTTTCTATATAATATATTGTACTACTGTTACTGAATGCTACTGTTTTTTATTGAGTTTATTTGTCTTTTGGACCCAGGCATTTATAGTTTTAAAACCAGTAAAAAGATTCTGCTATAGTCTGTATCTCAAAAGTCAAATAAAAAACATTACTTAGCAGTTGCTTTGCTAAGTAATGTTTGTGATTTGTCTCTTTGAGATTTTTTTCCTCCTCCTCCTCCCTGTTCTTCCCCTCTTTCCTCTTCTTTTACTTCCTTTTTTTTTTTTTTTTTCTTTTCACTCGGGGACAGTATACCACGTAGCCTAGACTGGCATGAGACTCCCAAGCCTCATATTTCATTCTCCCAAATGCTGAGCCTATAGCTTCAGGTCACCACGCCTGGCTTCTGCTCTTCTCTAGTCACAATTCTTGAGCAAGGCAGGGATCAGATAGTGCCCTCTTTTCTTGTATAATGACTCTCCTCATTTATTCCTGACTGTGGGATCCAGAGACACCTAATCATAGGTTGTTTTATCTCTGATAGTTTCTCTCTACAGCTTTCTCCTCCTCAACCTGTTGCTGTTCCTCCCTCTCTTCACTTTCCTTTTTTTGTTTGTTTGTTTTTGTTTTTTAAACTCATTTCTATCTGGTTTCCTGTCCTTTGATGAGATCTCAATATAGACCTACCACCCCACAACCACACACAGGTTGCTTTCAAGCTAATTGTCTTTCTATCTCAGGCTCCAAAATGTTGGGATATATAAGCAAGTGCCACCATACATGTAGGGGAGATACGGGTTTTTGTTTTTTGATCTCAAGTGTGGGATGGGGAAGAGAGCAGGATATTTACCACTTAAATGTGAGAGAGCAGGATGTTTTTCCACTTAGAAGTCCAACTACTTCATCAGGGAGCTTGTTAAAAAACATCATTGAACAGACTGAGAGGATGTGTGTGTGTGTGTGTGTGTGTGTGTGTGTGTGTGTGTGTGTGTGTGTGTGTGTAAGACACACACACACACATATACCCAAAACAGGAGGCTTTGGGGGCTTTTTGTTGGGACTTGGTTTTTGGCTACTCATCACTCCACTTCGAGACACTCCTAAAGAGAACTGATTCAGGGACAGTTTCAAGGCTTTGGACACCGACTGAGGATTCAGGTTCCAAGTTGCTCCAGGTTCCAGCAGCAACTTGATGGACTTGATGGTCTGCTTAAATCCTGCTGACTGTGCCAGGAGAATCATTCCTAGGAACTGATATCCAGGTTTCATTCTTGTTTTCCTTAATATCTTTTCCCTCTTATTTAGGCTAATCAGATTGCAAGGGAGGTACGCTCATTTACCAAGTTCATATTGAAACATAATTGTTAAGGTAATTGAGCCTATACATACCTGGCTTTCTTTTGACACTTCTCCTTGTATTACCACTGCTCTAATTGAGTAGTTTTTCCTAAGGAGACATGAGCAAACACCTTTTCAGCCCAGATAATTCATTGATAACAACAAACGAAATAGTTCCACCTATGTCTAGCTCAGTGAACAAATGAGTTTATTAGGGTAGGTGTATTAATACAGACAACTTAAGGACAGTTGGTCACCTCAGCCTACATAGGTGATGACTTATGCATGACAACTTGGCAGCTTGCCATTCACAGCATCTCCTCAGCTTAGCAATTGTTACAGCCTGTGTAAACTTAAGATGGGTCTTTGTAAACTTGTTTGTCTAGTTTAGTTTAATTTAGTCTTAAGAGCCTCTATCCTCTGTCCCCAGGAGGCAGGGTTTTAATTTGGAGGCAATCACTGCAGAACAAAGACTTGAACCTATCTTTTAAAGTGATTAAAAGACACAAGCATACTTTCCAAAGTCATTCCATCCTTTCTTTCATTTTGAGTAAATCTGAGTACTCGGAACAGAATGTTCCCAATGCAAACCTGTTTCAGAATGTCCTTATTTATCTTTGACATAATTATACAATAATTTAATTGTACTAATGTGGTGGAAGGAATGAGAAATGTCTCCCATAGGAAAGACATAGATAAGCCTCATGTATTTGAATCTGAATGCTTGGTCCTCAGTTGGTAGCACTGCTTGTATGGTTATGAAACTTTTAGAATATGGAGCCATGGTGAATCCATTACTGGTTCTGCGTTTGAGAGTTTATAGCTTTGCTCTACCTCCAGCTTGCTCTCTTGGCTTCCTGTGTGATAAACCAAGTTTCTAATCTGGCAACCTGAGAGGTCATGCCTTCCTTGCCACTGTGGACATTGCTTCTGGAACTGTAAGCCCAAATGAAGCCTTCTTCTATAAGTTGCTTTAGGTCACGGTACTTTACCACAACAACTGATACATCTAGTCTCTGAGGAATCTATTACAAATATAGCCAAATGTAAAAGCCTCCTTTGTATTTTACTTTTTCTTAATTGGAATCCATCCTATTCTTATTGGTTGAATCTACAATCAAGATCATTAAACTCAAAAAATGTAATGGAAGCTTTGCAATGAAGAGCTTAAGAATAACTTGAGAATATATGATGTAGAAGGGACTTCTAAAGTTCTGAGCATGCCAATGGATATCTGTCAAGAATATCTATCTATCTATCTATCTATCTATCTATCTATCTATCTATCTATCTTATGATCATAGGTGATAAGAGCATCACGCCACATGGATTTTTGAAGTATTTCTAATTTCAATTACGTTAATTGAATTCTGCGGGGAGCTGCCCTTAGAGGCTCTTGGCTTAAAACATTGGGCAGTTCCACCTTGTCTGTAGATTTTGTTTTCTATACCTCTGCCTGGCACGTAGCAGGCTGAGGTCAGCCCAGGCCACTCCACCTGGACACTGGGAACTGCTGCCTGACACAGCGGGCTCCTCTGGATCCTGGGAGGCTGCTTGCTTATCTTGCTTCTGTAGCTGCATTCCCTCAGAGCTCAATCCCTAATCCTGGAGCTCTTCTTGCCAAAGACAGATGGCTGGATATCTGCCGTTAGGTTCCCACAGCAACCCTGCCCTTGCCCTAGATATTGCCTATATATACCCTGTAAGAATTTTCAATAAACGGGGCTTGATCAGTGTTCAGACTTGCCCTAATTTCTTCGTGTCTCCTGTCCACAATAGAAAACCGGTCACAGAAATTTCCTCTAGAAATTCAAAAATTTTGGTGAAGTTTTTCATAAATTCTCCCCAAACTCACAATGTGCATCTGAATTCTGAAAACCCAGATCACTTATGGAAATTTTATATATAATCAAGCTGGCAGGCAACATCAAATTAAACAGAGAGAAACTCAAAGAGATGACACTAAGATCAGGGACAACACAAGGCTGCCCACTCTCGCCATGTATCTTCAGTATAGTACTTGAAGTTCTAGATAGAACAGTAAGATAAGAAAAGTTCATTTCATTTATTTTCTTCCTTCCTTCCATCCTTCATTCATTCATTCAGTCCTTCGTTCCTCCTTTTTTGTCCTTCCTTTATTTTTTTTCAATAGCCCATAGAATAAAGAATGAGTGCTACCCAAAGCTTGAGGGTTTCAAGCCATCCACTGGAGTATATGGTCAAGCTCCCTGGTGCCACATTCCTGTGGAAATCTGACGTTCCTTTTCCCTGAAGTCACCAATTTACAAGAGCTCCTAAGTTCTTGTGTAGGTGGCTTATGATTACCTCCCTCACCCACGATGGATGGAATGCTGACTAGCTTAATGTAGTACAGGTCTTGAACAGGCAACCACTAGACCTTTCTTGAAGGCAAAAGTCATTTTCTGTCCAGGAAAACACTGTTTTCTTGGAGTCCTTTATGATCTCTGGCCCCTACCATGCCTCTCTTCTACGTTGCTCCTTCTTGGAGTCAGAGGTTGTGGATCAGATGTACCATTTGGCCCAGACATTTATTCTTGCCACTTTGGCAAGTTTGAACTCTGTTGCCTGCTGTTTACTGAAGGAAATAAATAGCTTCTCTCATGGGAATTGAGAGCTACTTTACTCTATGGGTACAGAGACAAGTATATTACAAAGGAGTTTGAACTATTATGTCAGATTGGAAAAATGATAATAATAATAATAACTTATTCCCTAGGTCTTATGAGTTCAGTAGACATGAGTTCTTCCCTGAATCTACAATAGCAGGCATGAGTTTCCTCTTATGGACAGGCGTTACATTCAATTACAAAGCAGCTGATTAGCACCATAATATTTATACCACCATTGCACTGATGGGCATTTCTCATTAGGCTGATCATTAGTGTAGATTCCAGAACTCATACTTGGATGAAACTATTAATGAATATTCTTTGTCAACAGCGTGCATGGGCATTTTCCAATATTAGAAAGTGAGGTAAATTTCTAGGAGACACATTTCTCTATGTCCTGTGGCATCTTATATGCCTGTGGCATAGTATATGCCTATGGCAAAAGTATATAGCATCTTCCATATAGGGTCTTACTGTCAATTTCTGGTGGGCAAACAAGAGAAAATGGCAATAGCCTCTATTTTTTTTTTTATAGGAGTTGGATATGCCCCTATAAACTACTTGACTCCCTTGGCCAACTACTCAAAGTGAGCGATTCCATATGTGGCAGTGGGCTTGGTGTTGTTGTTGGGTTTTTGTTTGTTTGTTTGTTTTATGACAACTTATGACTTCTGGAAGGAGCATTGTTCAGTTAAACTATAAACTTTTTCCAGCACTTTTAGTATTTTAGTTATCTTCCCTTCCCCTCTCTTCTGTTCTACCCTCTAATCCTCCTCATTTGAGTCTTCCCCGATTTTCCCATTTCCCCTTCATAATTTCTGTGCTCTATTATTCTCACCTCTTAAGATCTCTCTTTTTTCTCTCATTGTTTATTTAAATCTGATCAACAGTAAATATTCTTCTTATCAAACGGCACCTATATTCTTTCTGTTTACTCAGACATAATTAACGTTTAAATTTAGAGGTTTGAATTTTAAAAATTGGAGATTATAGAAAATGTTAAGTTTATCGTCTCTTGGCTAAACATTAGTATAAACTAGAGGAACTCTATGTACTACCTCTGGCATGGAGATGAGGGAAAAAAGAAAAGAGAGAATGGTCATACTTGAATGGTAACTCTCAGTGAACAACGTTGGGTCTCTCTTTTCTTGGAAGATGCTAAGCTGAGTCTATTTTATGAATGTTTGTGCCCTTTGGAGAATTTTCATTGCTCATACTTGTTCTTAGCCTCTGGCAATCAGGCAATTCTTTAATTATTTTTAGTGAGCTCTGTTCACATAGTCTGGACAATTGCAGTAAAAATTATATAACATCTTTGTCTGATACCGTACTTCTTAAATGCTGTTCAAGTGTTCAGCCACTTGAGTTAAACAAACAACAAATGTGACTAATGGATTTTAAGGTTAATCTATCATTTGTATTCTCTTGATGATGATGATGATGATGATAAGTATCTTATTGTGTCCATGCAAGTTCACAATAGTCAGTTGCAATTTCCCATTTAATATTATACATAATGCTGTAGTAGCAAGATGTTCTTTTAAAATGAAAAAAAAGAGACAACACAATAAGCTCTGGGGTCAATGGCTGCATAGATATCCAGAGAGAAGAGGAATACGACAGAAAGACATCATTGGTTGTATTGCAGATTTCAAAGAATTTTCAGTAGACCAGTAGGAGTGAATGCTCAATTGCAGGGTGTGAGTGGGAATAGATCGTAAGGAAATTAATGTGGATGGCTGTGTTCCTGGGGAGGCTGAAGGAGTACTTATTTCACATACTGTTGAACACAATAGACCTTGCCAGCAGGTTCTGGAGAAGATCCTGGATTAACTGGTTCCACTTGACCTCTTGTTTTTCTATTCAGTACATAACCTGCTACCACTAGGATTTGCAAATGTGCATCCCGGCCTTAGAAGTGTGCAGACTGCTATCATTTAAAAAGGAGTCTGTGTTTATCTTCTTCCCACCCCCATACCACTCCATTAAATACAACCTAAAAGAGCTCAGCCGTTACCAGGAGCCAAGCATTCTACCCTGATCATTTTATGCAACCACTTTCCCAAATGTAGTGTTTCATTATATAAGCATTAGAAATCAGTGCAGAGAGGGGGTGGAAACAAGAGTGAAGAGAACATGTCCCTGATAATCAGTGTGGAGATGAACTAAAATCCAAATGGACAAAACCGTGAGGGAGAAGAACTGGCAGACTGGGAATCACTCAGCAGCACAAAGAATGGATACAGGCTCAGTCTGTGTCCTGCAGCAGCATGGTCAGAGCATGTCACTGCCTGCCTCATGGAATGTTTTTTCACATGAAACTCACATGCACAGAGGATATCTCTAAGTATGTCTGAATCTGTCTTATAAAACATGTTTTTTTTTTTCAGGCCCATCTGTTGTTGACGTAATTGTAAAACAATGATCTCAGAGACCCTCAGTTTATTATGTTGATATGTTTCTCCTCCATTTTCGGGGATAGTCTGAGTCTATTAGCATCAGGAGCATGTCAGAGAGACAATTTTGATGGAACCTAAAGGGCGCTACTCTCATGGTATCTTATTTTCTGTTTTCTTTCTTGTTTGCTCCACTCCCTGCCCCCATCCCCATAAGCTCATTAAAATCAAGTAAGTCTTAAAGCCTCTTTGTATTTCATCAGCACTCATATAAGAAATACACTCCTTGCACAGATGACTATTGTAAATGTAGAAAGAGGAGAGTGTTCATTTCCATGTGACAGAAACAGAGTATAAAAGAGAAGCTAGTTTGGGAGCTCTGATTTAAGCATTCCATCAGAAGCAGCAAAAGTCAACGTGCTGTTTCTCAGATTACAAGACTTGAATTATTGCTTTGGTTTCCACCCTTAGTCTTTGCCTAGGACACAGGTGCCAAGTACACACTCCTCGGCTCATTAACTTTTATATTGTGCTCTGCATCATGCACAGCTGCTTCTATCAAAACCACTCCCTGTGAGTTAAAGGTGGGGAAACATATGAGCCCATTCATTGGCCTTTTCCATGTGCACTGATGTTTCCAAGGAATCCATTAACTTGCTGTAGAGGTAAATTCCAAATCTCTTAATACATGTACATTACCTCTTGTATCTTTCATATTCAAGTAAAACAACAGAAACTTGTCTGACCACTAATTCATAAATAAGTTTCTGGTACCCTTAGTAATTTTACCTAAAGCTTTTTTGTTAATATAGAGAAATTACTAATAATGTCATATATTAGTTTTGAAGTTAAAACTCATATAGAAATCTGTATGTATGTACATGTGTATGTAATAATGTATTTCTAAGCTGCATGTTTACAGAAACTCTATACACATATGTTGGTTTTGGATGGCCATTGCCATATTTTTAACTAATTGCTAAATCAGAATTGACACAAAACACATTCAAATAAAAACTGGACTTTTCAAGTTCTTGCCTAGTTATACTTGTGTGGCTGTAAGAAGTCACGTTGGAATTTTGTATTTATAGGTGCAAGTATATGCAAGTATAAATGCAGGTATAACATATGTGACATAAAATTCACAGGAGGAAACATTGTTATAAAGGAAAAATATCAAAGGGACAAAAATCATAGAAAATAATTTTTGGATCAGAACACAAATTATTCTTATATTCAACAACCTCAATGTAGCAATGAAAAATTGCTCACCACCTGTACGTCTACATCTACACAAAAAGAGAACACACACACACATGCATGCACACACACACAAATAGAAACACTGATGCCTGAAACTTATGAGAAAAACAGAAGCTACCTTGTCTGTGGAACACATTTTTAAATGGTTACAAAGCTAGAGAAGCTTTCATGGGCTTTAGCAAGGCTATGGAGGTTGTGTCAAAATATCTAGTATAAAATAGACTGGTACTTGTATAACTAATAATTTTATTAAAATGTTACATTTGGACGATTGGATCAGTTGTTTATAGCGTGGTGCTTAGAGTTATGGGTTTGAATCTTCTATGGGCTAGCAGTTAACACTTTGGCCCTGGAGAAATCATCTTTTGCCAAGGAGTCTATTTTAGTTCCCAGCACCCACGTAATGTAGCTCGTAGGAACCTGTAACTCCAGTTCCAGGGGACCCAACACTTTCTTATGGTCTCTGCAGGAACTTTCATGTATGTAGTGCATGTACACACTTCAAGACACACAACACAAATAGATAGATAGATAGATAGGTAGATAGATAGATAGATAGATAGATAGATAGATAGATAGATCTTTTTATAAAATAACATTAATGTTTGTCTATATTCCTGGCCACTTACATTTTTTTGGTATGAACATCTGTGACTGCCAAAATTTTCTACCAGAATATTTTATAATGGAGTAAGTATGGAAATTTCTAAAATTTCCATTATAATGTGAATCATGAACAGATTTTTGCTATATTCGTACAATGGAATAGTTACAGTGCTAGAAAAAAACACAATTATTTAAAAAATGATAAGTGGAAAAATCGAGTTATATAATAGAAGACATGTTTTAAAGTAAAATATTAAGAAATATAAAATTAGCTATGTAAGGAATACTTTTTCTTCTGGGAAAGTTATTAGTATGTTTGAAGCAACATGGTAAGTGGAAAAGTTGCTCTCGGCTACCTTTTATTCCTTAACAAAATCTTTGCCATGAACATGTACCAGCTAGTCACCAAATTTTTAATGAAAAACTTTCTTCCTAATTATTGCTTCTCTGCTCATGACTGAAGACCAATCTGGATGGTCTCTTGGTGCTTCTATTGCTTCACTGCTCATTTGGATCACTAGTGCAACAGAGAAAGAGACAGCAAACTGAATCTGTTTTCAATAAAAATGAAATAAATAAAACCATTATTTACTAACATGAAGTGTTTTGAAAAATTTTGCTCATTTAATCTTTATTAAAGTGTAAAATATAAAAAGAAGGTGTTCTTTACACGCCTAGAATTTTCTAGGCACTTTACATGCTATTATCCAACTCTTATGAGCCCTGCAAATAAGTTTCATCATTCCCACAATTAATGGCATGTTTGATACATGAGAGAGTTTATATATCCTATTAGAGTGATCTAAAGGAAAGTTTGAACACTGATTTCAACCTTGCTTTATTCCGCACACAAATGGATGGAATTAAAAATAGCATCCTGAGTGAGGTAATGCAGACATAGAAAGACACACATGATACATAATTACTTATAAGTAGATTTTTAGCAATATAGTACAGGATAACCATACTACAATTTACAGACACAAAGAAGATAAGTAACAAGGAGAATCCACAGAAGGATGCTTCAATCCCACTCAGAAGGGAAAATAGATTAGAAAGTGGAAGTGGTTGAAGAGAGAGGGAACAGGGTAGAAGAGGAAGTGGTTAGAGAAATGAGGGTGGAGATCAGACCTGGGGAGAGCAGGAGCAGAAGCACAGAGGGCTTGCAGAGAGAAGAGAAATCCTTGGTGGGACATCTCTGTGACTAGCTGGAGACCTAAGACAGGGTAGGCTCTTGGGAGGTTATGGGGTGACTCTGAGACTCCTAATAGCAGGGGTCATTGAAACTGAAGAGGCAATCCTCCAACTACACAGTACTTCTAGTTGAGGGAGGGGAGCACCAACCTACACACAAATACTTAGATCCAAAATTTACCTTGCCTACAAGATATGCAGTGTTAAAGATAGAACAGAGATAGAGGGAACGTCCAAAGAATACCTGGCACAGCATAAGATACACCCCATAGGACAGAGGCAGCCTCTGACACTCTTAAGAATACTCTGCTATGCTTGCAGACTGCAGCTTAGCATAGCTGTCTTTGAGAGACTTTACTCAGCAGTAGTTAGAAACAGATGCCGAGACTCAGAGCCAAACATTAGGCAAACTCCAGGAGTCTTGTGGAAGAATGAGGGGCAGGGGATACAAGGACCAGGAGGAGACAGGAGCTCCATAAGAAGACCAACAGAGTCAACTAACTAGGGCCCAAGGGGCCTTGGCTAGACTGAAGTACCAACCAAGGACCATGCATAAACTGAACCTAGGCACCCTACACAGATGCAGCCAATGGGCAGCTCCATCTTCATGTGGGTCACTTAGTAAGGCTGTCTCTGGCATGGACGTTGTTGATTGCTTTTCATTAACTTCCCCTTGGCAGGGCTGCCTCACCAGGCCAAAGTGGAAGAGGATGTACATAGTCCTGATGTGATTTTATGTGCTGGGTTGGGAAGGTGGTGTTGAGGTCCCCTTTTCTGAGGAGTAGAGGAGTGGGGATAGTGGGAAGAGGGATGGAGGATGGGACTGGAAGGAGAAGAGGGAAGGGGTTACAATTAGGATGTAAAGTTAGTTTAAAAATTCAACAAAGATACCAAATAATTTGACCCCGGGGCAAATTATTTTACAGGAGACATCTGATAACAGTGAGCATTTTCATATTTAGTCTTTACTTTCCTCACCTAATGCTTAAGTTCATCACTTAGTTTTGCTTTCCCCTGGAGTTCCTCATTGTTCCACTATTGTTCATAATTTCAGAATAGCAGCACATAGGGAAGTTTGTTTACTGTACTCTATATGTTTACCATGCATTTAAAATCTTATAGCATATGATATACCTTTACACAAACAGTTTGCCTTGAAAAAAAAATAGCTTAAAAGGACTATTATCTCTTGTCTAGAATAAAATCTTGTAACAAAATTTGTCAAGCACAAAGACATGTGCCTTGGCTTCCTCTTCCTTTGCTCCTCTCTTTGTAAGTGGCTGAACACAAAGTCATTTATTAAGACTCAGTAAAGCAATCAATCAACAATTCAGTTGGAGATGGAGGCACTGTAATTGTCAAGGAAAAGCAGTTAGTATAGCTGCGCTGAGGTAGTAGGGTCTGTGTCTGTTTCTCTCTCTAGAGGAGTAGCTAGTGAAATGTTGTTACATAGGATGACAGCCTAAGTGACATGAAGGTGAGTCAGCCTGGTGAAGGGACCTGGAGCTCAAGTGTGGTGAAGCAACTGCCTATCCAGAGTGGGTCAGGGTAAGGTGGCATAAGTGTTCTATATAGCAACAAGTGTAAAAAATAGTGAGGTATAAGAAAAGTGGGCTCATAGGGTATCAAGTCTCTTCTTGGTAACCTGCTATCCTTCCTCTGAGTGCCACCAGGTCTCCCCCTCCAGGGAAATCCCCCTCAGGAACAGTCATAGGGGAGGGGAATAAGGGGAAAGTGGGAGGGAGAGAAGAATGGGAGGATACAAGGGATGGGATAACCATTGGGATGTAACAAGAATAAATTAATAAAAAATAAAAAATAAAAGAAAGAAAAGTGGGCTCAGCACGGGAACTTTGAAAGATTCAGAAGTGTTAATAGAAAGATGTTAGCGGAAAAGTGAGGGTATGGTGGAAGCTGCTTAGGCACAGTGTGAAATTCGGAAAGTGATGAGAGGTGGGCTCTTTCCCTAGACAATGTCCATTCAGAGGAATGTCTCACAGGAGATATGTGTCTCACATGATCCAAGCACAGTACTCTGAGCACAGTGACTGTGTACTGTGGATAAAGAGGAGCATTTCAATGATATCCAGATATACATAGGGAAGATAGAAATAAAATAAAAAATATTTTTAGTTGAAAAAGATAATGCAACAATACTAAATGATTCCTTGTGGCTAGCTGAAGATTTATAGTACTAAATGTCTATATTATAATTTTTTAAAAAGCAGCCATCTACCTGTACTTGAAGATTCCCTGGATTTAATTGTGTGCTGGAATCTAGGTTTTCTTGCAAAATTAAGAATATGAGTTGGATACTATTAAATAATTTGTGATGGTACTATTGCTTTGATAAGGATACAAAAATTGTATATTACTTTTCTATTTCTATAATAAAACACCATAGCCAAAATCAAAAAAAATTTTTTTTATTTATTTTGATTATTACATATGCATTTATATGATTACACATATATACGATAAACTACCTACAACAAGAGGAACCACAAAACAATCAGGAATTACATAAGCATAACATTCATAGGGTTTTTGGCTATTTTGTATTTGGCAGCCTTGAAGAAAGCATCTTTCCTATTTGGTGCATCTATATTTCTGAATGTAAATCAATATCTATCATATCTCATCATTATCAACTTAGAACATCGCTCTAGACCTAAAAACATCAACCCCTAAACAACTAAGCTTAATCGTAAGACTAAACTATCTAGTCTTCAACCTCATCAGAGACTTGAGAAGGAACAAAGGTAATTACCTGAGTAAACAGGAAGTGCAGGTTAGCAGTTTCGCAAATGAGAAGATGACAGAGACAGTTTTCTACCTGAACAGTCGCTCAAAACTCTCTATAATGTTGTAGCATCATCTTCAGCCTTCTGGCCCAATATATCTGACAGACATATTTGTGAGGCAGAAACTATTGAGAACCTGCTTACCCTGTCTTGGCAGTTTGGCCGTCAACTCTGCCTGCATCCAAGATTGCCTGTTTTTAGGCAGAGTGCCTAAAAAGCGCTCTGTGATGGTTTATTTTGGATGTTACTTTGAGCAGATGTGAAATTAAGTAAGAGACATCCTCACACCAATGGGCAGACTTGTGATGGTACATCCTGGAAAGATCAACTGTGAGGAGACATTCTACCTCAGAATGGGTGTCAATTTCTGATGAGCCAAGTGTAGAAGGTGCAGGGAAAACCAATTATAGTTTTCTGGTTGAAAAAAGTCCACAAAACAAACATGAAATCTGAAGATGGAAATCAGCAAAACTAAATATGGTATTTGAAAGTATCAATCAAATAGATGTATTTCTAGCAAGATTAACAAGGAAAAGAGACTTTACTAAAGGATAATAAAACGGTAAAGCTAAAATTATGATAGATTCAATATTAGATTAAATACATTCCTTGACAAACAGTAACACATTTCACTAAAGTAGAAATAGTCAGAGATGCTGAAACCTGTTATTTTGAAAAATTACAATGTTATAAAAAGAGAAATAGTTAAAAGGAATAGCCATGCCCTGTAAAAGAAATTTCAACTATGAGTGAAATTGAAATTGTAGGTAATACATCCCCACAAAGTAAACTGCAGATGCAGAAAGTTTCAGTGGTGGATTATAACAGCCTTTTAATTAGATAAATATGGAAATACTACACCAAATATTTCATAAAATTGAGGAGAATTGCTTACTTCTCAGGCATACCAGGAGACCAAAAATATACTGATATAAAAATACATAGCAATTACAAGATATAAAATCTCCAAAACCCACGTCTCCTATGAATATATAAGCAAACATCATAATTAGATTTTTACATGTTAGATCCCATAACATATAACACATCTTTGCCATTTAAGGGTCAACTGCAGGAATGTAAATCTAGTTTACTATTTGAACACTGCTCATCCTAATGTTAGAAAACCAAAAAGAAACATAATTGTCTAAGTGCATGCCTAAGATATAATGCCAAAATGAACAATCACTTGTATAGTTCAGCAGTTGCTTTGGGAGGGGAGCATGCTTATTTACAGGGGGGAGCTAGACCATGGCTGGGCTTATGATGAAGGGGGAAAAACTTTCAAGCATGGTTGCTCCCAATCTTGAGTTTGATGGTTCCTTCATAGACTTGTATAAATACTTCAAACTATACCAGATCATACAGTTCATACATAAGAGTGTGTTACATGTCTATCATATTGAAATAAATACTAATAGTTGTTAGGACGCTCAGGAAACAATTGGGTCACATCTGAAGGTAAGGTGACAGTAATATACTAACATTAATTTTCCAGTGTTGGTGGTTGCTCAAGAGTGTTTTGAGACAGTGCATGTATACTAGAATTGTCTCCGTAAGTCTGTATTATTTTGTATCTGCTTATTATTCTACACTAGGACCTAATAAATTATCCACTTAATTGCTACATAGTTTTGCCTTCTCATTAAACCTTTTTTTTTTCAATTCACTTACAATATTCAGAGGGGTCATATGAGCTCAAGGGCAATTTATCTTCTACAAAGCAAAACAGAAGTAGATTATAGTTTGGGGTCATTTAGAACCGTCATACAGAGGCTTTGTGTCTCATACAGCCACAATTCTTGTAATGGTCACCACAGGTCATCTTGCATATTATTAACTTATGTTCTACCCGGACTGTAGTTTTTTCTTTAACTTCTCTTTGGCAGTAGGTGTTTTATATGCACAATACCAATGAAAACTCATAACAAACTAAGGACATCACTGTTTTACATTTAATTTGTAGGGTAGGAAAATGTGGCTAAGGGAGCAATGAACTTTGCTCAAGGCTACAGAATTATTAAACAAAATCTCAAGGTGCAAACCCAAGATGTCCTTTTCCAAGGCCAAGATGCTTGTAAGGAAATTTCCAAAACATTGCTTAGAAAACAGAAGAAAAATGTACTTTTTTTTTTCAGAAGATTTAAGTCAGCTCATTTTTTTTTCACATGTAAGGCATTGCTACAGTACACTTAGATGTCCTTCAGTCCTCTCCTCACCTTTTAGAGTTTGTATCCTGATGTTTTAAAGGAAAGGTGATAAGAATAATTTATTCTTAAAAACATATCTTATTTTTGAATTTTTGCATTTCATGTATACAATGAAATTGGGTTTTATGTACTATACATTTGGTCTCTACTAACTCCCACAATATCCTCCCCAACACGCCATCCCAAATTCATGTCTTTTTTTTCCTGGTAATCAATTAAATCCAGTGAGTAATGCCAATATATGCACAGGTATGACATACAATCGATCATAGGAAACCTACATATGGCCACGTCTTCAAAAAAAAAAAGTAACATCCCTCCCACAAGCAACTATTAAATGAAAATATTCCTCCGTCCTCAGAGCCACCATCTGAGCTGGGATTTTTTTTCTTTCACTGGCTTTATCATGTTCAGGTCTTGTGAGTTCATGATTTCTAAAGCCCTGTCATTCCCAGAAGAGAGCATGTTACACCACAGCACGTCCCCCATCCTCCTTATGTTGTCTGAATGAGAATGTTCCACAGAGATTCGGGTGCTTAGTTACTTAGTTCCCAGCTGATGGCATCATTTGTGTAGGTTTAGCAGGTATGGCCTGGCTGGAGGAACTATGTTAGGGGGTGAAAGCTTGGGGTTTAAATGCCTCATATCATTCCCAATGCTCTCACTCTCCCAACTCCATGCTTGGCCGTAATGAGCCCTAACCTCTCATCTCCCAGTTCCAGTTGCAATGTCTGCTATCTGATGGCATCCTTCTCTACCATTATAGCTTCTGGAAATAACCCCAAATAAACACTTACTTCAGTAAGTTGTCCTGGCCTGGGCACTTTATCACAGTGGTAGAAACATAATGAATAGATTCTTGTTGGTAGTAGTGAGATTAATATAAAGGTTCCATTGAGGGCTGACCACTCAGTTTCTTATTCTTAGCACTTTGAAGAGTTGTCCATCTCTCCATTAACTACCTGCAGAAAACAATTCTCTGCCTAACTCAGAGAGCAGCTCATGTATATTGGTATAAATACGGGTATTTAGAAGGCAGTTTGACAGCATGACTATAGAGTAAAATAAAAATATCAGATTTTTACTTTAGGGTCCGCGACCTCCATAGCCATGAGCTTTTGACCAAAATACAGTACCAGGTATCAAGTTTTCTATTGTGAAGTAGGCCTCAAATCCAATCAGAAGGTATGTAGCTAACCCAGAAATGTTGTGCCCTTATACTGCTATGGCACCAGTAGGCATATTTTGCCTTTCAGGTCAGTCCTGTGGCATGCAGTGTTCAGCACCGAATAAGACCATAGATATTTTTGTACTTCAGCAGTCTGTATAGCAGCACTTTTTGTATCTATAAAAACTGTCAATCAGGAAAGAAGTTTTCTGGTACATTTAAGATTGATTTTTATCTGTCCTGCAGTCAAAGTGTGTGGTATCTTCAGCAATTGTGGCTTATCATATAGTTATATGGAATAACCACAGGAAATGTCAATAGTCTGTGTTCTTTTAGAGACTTTTGGGGCTGCCTATCAACAACTCATAAAAGGTATTTCTTTCCTTCTACTACATTTTTCATTTAGTAACCTGCCTTATGTGGTTGATATCATCCATTCATACAGAGTAATTGTGTTTGCATACCCACAAATCAGTGTACCAAATGTAGTGTGTTTTATTATTGTTGAGTCAGTGACACATTTTTATGATTCTGATGACTCTTCACTCTCTGGTTATAATCCTGTATAATCTCTAAGTAGTTACTTGCCTTCCACTGTACTAATACCTATAGAGTAGTTTCTAAACAGGGAAGACTTTGGGTAAATTCCTACCTTATTCTCTGCAATGGTTTATTTTATTATCAACCTGACAGGATACAAAATCATGTTGGAGGCAAATATCTGTACATATCTGTAAAGAATTTTCTAGAATAAGTTAGGTAATGCACAAAGTCCCATCCTAAATATAGATGGCACCATTACATAGGCTTGGACCCTAAACTGAATAAAAAGATTACAAACTTATTCTGAGGATGTCATCATGTGCTGCTTCCTGGATGTGGACACAATGTGACTTGGTCCCTCAAGCTCCTGCCATTTTTACTTCCCAACATTACTTACTATGTTTTCAAACTGTGAACTGAAATAAACTCTTTTCTTCATTTGGTCAAGATTTTTGTTATGGCAACAAGACAAGTAACCAGTATAGAATATTGGTATATGCAAGTACGGCGATGGTTGTGGAAAACCTATCTTTGTCATTCATAGGACTTAGGAACTGGTTTTTGAGAGGAATGTGGAAATCTCTGATACTTATGGATAGAAAAATCCTAACTATTGTAGGCAGAGTTTAATGGGAAATTCTGGTAAGAGTTTTGAAGACAAGATTGGAAGATTGCAGAGGATGGAATTATGAGATTTCAGGGAGTAACAAGAACTCTATCAGCAACTTGGCTACAGGCCATTTGAGTTCTATTATTACAAGGAATATATATGCATTCTGCATATGTCTTCAGAACTCATATGAGCTGAATTTAAAAGGGATGATGAGTGTATAGATGGATGGATGGATGGATGGATGGAAGTTTGGATATGGTAGAGGAGACTTTAAGTTATGATAGCAGTCAAGACTGTGGTATGGGAGATGCTCAGACATACCTAGATCAAAAGAGACAACTAGCAATACATGGGGCAGAAAGACATATAAATATACAGTTTTTAAAAAAGTGCTTCAGCAAATATAAAATTACAGTCTAGGTGGGGCTTAAAAGGGACTAAAAGATCTAAAGATAAACCTCCCATTTTATACAGGAACTGGTGCCCTGAGAATAAGACCTCACCACCACAGGTCACAAGTTAGAAAATACAAACTAATTTGAAAGGACAGAGTCTACACTAAGAATGATTCTGAAGTGGTTCCATGGCCAGGGAAGACCATGGGAGCATTTTCCAAGGTCAGCATATAGAGGCTGTTTTCCAAGGGGATTAGGTTCCATCATTAGCTGACAGAAGAACTTGGAACTGTTGTCCATGAGCTACTGATTTTGAAACCTTCCAAGATACATGGTTGAAGAGCTCATGATTATTGGAGCATAATTTAATAAAGCTGCTAAGCAAGCAATATATAGCAGGACCAGAATCTCTGGAAGGATAGAATGAGAGGCCACCATGTGAATCTCTGAAGGTCAAGGCTAAGTTTTAATGAAGACCTCAGGATGTTATACATAAAACAACCATGAGATATCCATCAAGAAACATTGAATGCATATAGTGGGGCTTACTCAAGGGAAGCTTGTGTGTGCAGTAGGCAACAGAATTAGGCAGAGTGGGGTGGGAGGGTCCAAAAATAACATACATGGAAATAAGGAATAGTCTTGCTTTGGTCAGACTGGACCCAGCATTCATTGGTGTTCCCCTAATCAGCTCTCCTGAAGTGAGAATGTTCACTACACACCATTGTATATTGGATGTCTGAAAATTGGTTTTGTTGTTGTTGTTGTTACTGTTGTTGTTATTATTGTTTGATGTTTTCAAACAACCACATAAGTAACATTATATTGAGTGAACAAGTTATATTTTAGAATATATATATATATATATACATAAACATATATATATACACATATACATATATACCATATACATGTATACATACAGTACCACTTAGTGTAAAAAGAAGTCATGAATTTGAGAGTGGGAGGGTTTTATGGAAGAGCTTAGAGGAAAGAAAGAGAGAAATGCTGTAATCATTTATAATCTCAAAAAAGTAAAATAAAAGCATACAGAAAAAATTAAAGAGAAATTATAAACATCCTGGAAGAAAGTCTGCATCTACATTTTTAGACATTTGGGACTATTAAAACTATGAGGATTTTTGAATTTGTACAGAATGATTTTTTGTATTGTGAGACTGTTTTGTGTTTCTGAGGACAAGAAACAGGAGATTAAGCGATGTTTGTGTGTTACGTTTGCAAGCATGAACTCTGATGGTCTATGCTAATGATCAACTTAAAAGGATTCCCGAGAGGGATCTTTCAGGTATGGTCATTGAACTACCAGACTGAATAACAAGGAAACAGTGAGGTAACCACAGCATGCATCACTCCTTTTTTCCTGACTGCCAATGCAAAGTTATCAGCCATCTTCAGCTCCAGCAGCCATGCTGTCCCTGGTATGATGGCATGTACCATTGAATGTGAGGAAAAAAAAAATGAGCAAAATACCTTCTTTCCATAATTTGTTTTAGTTAGGATGTTTTGTCCCAGGAACAAGGCGAATGGTTACACATTCCCTTATCTATGATCTTTGTTGTAGAGCAGGTATGACATAATCTATCTATCTAAAATTGTGGCAAAAACTGTGCTCAATAATAGCCCCTCTCATTAGGTAAATATGGGCATAGTTTCAAGTGTGTTGATGCAGTACTTGTACATAGTATAGCCTCAGAAACCATCATTGTTATTAGTGAGTATGGTAGTTCAAATGAGATTGACTCCCTTGGACTCATATCTTTAAATACATGCTCCTCATTTTGTAGAAGTCTTTGGGAAGGATTAGGAGATACGGCATAATTTGAGGTCTCTCTGTCTCTCTGTCTCTGTCTCTCTCTGTCTCTCTCTGTCTCTGTCTCTCTCTGTCTCTCTGTCTCTGTCTCTCTCTGTCTCTCTCTGTCTCTCTGTCTCTCTCTGTCTCTCTGTCTCTCTGTCTCTCTCTCTCTCTCTGTCTCTCTCTCTCTCTCTTTCTCTCTCTGTCTCTCTCTCTCTCTCTCACACACACACACAGAGACATAAACACACACATGGAAGGGAGAGACAGAGAGACAGAGTCACATAAATAAAGCTAAAATAATTTTTAAATTATAATTATAATTCCTTTAAACTTTCATTTCCTAGAAAGTCTTCTCTGATCTAATTAGTTTATAAAAGGCTCAGGATTTATGCTATGGGACTGTTCACTCATCTCTTGCCAGTTTAGTTCAGTTTTTCCTGTTTTTTTTTTTTTCCTGTATTTTTGTTTTAAATTTTCAATTACAAAGCAACTTGTTTTCTTTCTCTATTTATTATTCTGAGTAATTTAAACCAAAGCACAATTCCTTTATCCCTCAAAAAACTCTTAAGTTTTTCTGTAAGCAAAAATTCATCCCCAAAAGAAGCCCAAGTACTAGCTACTTTCCCTGTACCCCAACACATATATTCAATATTTTCTTTCAGAAAACGATTTTCCAACAGATTGAAACATAAGAGTACCTGATTATTTGCATGCTATGGAAGTTTTCAAGGGGCATGAGAGTGTTTTATGACTCATTTTGCAGAATAAAGTGCCACATGTCAAGTTGTAGATCAAGGACACCTAGCATATGTTCTCAGCAGGCATATGGATGTACTTATCATGGAAAGTGTAGGAGGTTAAACTAGCAGCTTGAATGAATTTTAGAGCAAAAACGCCAAAAGTCAAACAAGAAAATATTTTCCACAGCTACAAAGGACACAGTAATTAGGCAATAGACTATATGTAATTAGGTAATAGTCTGTCTCTAAAAAATATAGTTAATTTTGTTACAGTAAACGTTCTAACGTAGAATAATTTTTACATAGTAAGTTTCTTCTGTTATTTAGAAAACAAATATAACTCTGGTATAAGGACAATGAAAGAGATTATAAGTGACTATTAGAACTAAAGAGATAAATTAACTTTCTGTCTTCTATTTAAAAACAGTAGATAATAAAAATGCTGTCGCCATTGATAATAAATAACCCCACTCTTGCATCTTGGCAGCCTGGAGCATATGAAGAGTCCCTGTGGCTGATTCTTCTCCATCCTTGCATCCTTTCCCTGCATCCTTACTGTTGGGCATTCTTTGGTTCTGGCATCATCAATATCCAGGAGTCCTCAGTGCAACTTGTGTTTCATCTCTACAGCTTCTCACAGTGATATCTCATGGCCTCCTTCCAGAAAATTCTGACCTTGTCACATTTTTTGGGCTAGTCTCTGAAACCATGCAGCAAGACTTCATGACCCCAACTAGTTTTCACTTTTCTATGTCTGAAAAAAAAACTTGCCCCAAAGGAATAATGGCACCTGAATCTGATGATGACTGGAGATGCAGCCTAGCATCGTAAATGGCGGCTGTATCCACTTATGTGTGCTGACCCTGGGGAAGCTCTTCCAAGGCAACTTCCCTTGAGGAGTAGGGAAACCCTTCGCTTCATACTTTCCTCTTCGATGTGCATGATCTTCATAATATGAAACCTCTGGATGCCTTTTCTATTGTCGTAGTGAAACACAGGGTGCTACATCCAGGGGTGCTGTTCTCTTAAATACTTAAAAGTTGCTTTCTCAGCACCAGTCTGAAGCTTTCCCAGCTTGAATTTCCCCCTGCCCAACCAATTGGCCTGTTAGTTTTACATTTAACTCCAATTAAGTTCTTAGGGCACAGCCAGAATAAAGGCAGATTCTTGGTCAACTATCACATGAATTTCCTCCATCCCAATACTTATGAGGTCACTTTTAATGCAGTTTTCCATGGCCAGGAAGTGAAGGCAGCAGGAACTTGAAGCAGCTTGTCACATTGTAGTTCTACCAAGAGGCAGAGAGCACTTTCTTCATTTTCTTTAGCCCAAGATCGTTATCCATAGAGTGGTGCCATATGGCTTGGGTGAGTCTTCCTGCCTCAGTTAACCCAGCTGAGACAATCACGGACAGGTATGCACAGAGGCTTATCTCCCAGGTAAGCTAGACTTCATGAAGTTGAAATTGAGACCAGTCATCACAAGAAAACAGTGACTTTTTCTGTGTATGATCAGCATTTGAGGACAATAGAGGAATGTATGGAAATAATAGCTGAACACTTTTAAAATTCTAGTGTGGTTAAGATAATTCTAATAGCTTTTAGTGTATTTATTTGCTTTTGTGTTTGTTTTTGCTCGTGTGTACACACAGGCAAGCCACTCTGCCTGTGTGCCAGTCACAGAACAACTTGTGTAATCAGTTCTCCCTTCAAACCTGTGACTCCTGGAGGCTGAGCACACATTGTCAGGCTTTACCCATTGGGTCACTTTTACAGTCATTTAAAAAAAAAAGAAAAATTGGGTTTTTGTTTTAATTCATGTTTTAGTTTTTTAAAATGTAAATGCTATCCTAAGAAATAACCATGGCTCAGCGTTATGTAATCAGCCAGTGAATGTGACACTTGATATAACATGGGTACTATTTCCTTACTTCTTTATTTTTTTGCTCTGCTTTAATACCGCAAACTGAATTTTTTTTTATGAATTTCGCTTTTTTAAATGTTGTATACATAGTGGTGATTCCTAATGTGCATCTGGTATCCCAGTTGCCACTTCTGTTTTACTCTCTAAAAACATTCCTAGAATTAGGAACAAAGTGGTGAGCATACAAATAAATGTGTCTAAGATCGTTCTGTCCTTGCCGTCAAAGGCACAGTGGCCATTACACAAGGGAGTTATCGTGTGATTTCGTATGACTTTTGTCATACCTTATCATGAAAAGTTTCTCTTTGATAGAGTATTAAATTAAATGAAAAACACAGTATGTTCCTTAGCCTCAAAACTCTATCAGTCATTAACTGACAGGAAAGAAAATATTTGGTTATGATACGTACTGGAGTTGACATATTATATACATTAAAAGAGATCAATAAGACGTATTACCATTGAACATCTTAAACTGAATATTTGTTAGCCCAAAATTATTGATTTATTGACTATATTAGATTTATTATTTCTATCACTCAAATACCTGACATAAATAACTTAAGGGATGGGATCGCCTACCCAACAAAGTGAGGTGACCAGATATCTCTACCAAGACATGTAGTTTTCCTCTGGGTTAGAGAAGCTTCAGCCTATTGTCTTTTCTCCATACCCTTGTGAAGAAGGGCGTGCTGGCAGCAGAGCTGTGTGGCAGAAGAGCTGTTGACCTAGTTGTAGAGAAGAAGCAGAGAACAAGACAAAGAATGGACCAGGGACAGGACACCCTCAAGGATTTGTATCTGCTCACCCACTTCCTCCGCTTAGACACTACTTCCCAAAAGCCTGGAGGACATCCCAAGCAATGCCACAGCAACTAATTTCAACACACGGTATTTTGTGGGAGACACACACAAATCATTGAGCTGGTAGGTAAATTTTTACGGATGAGCACACTGTTTTGGCAAATGTATGACTAGACTAGACTAACAGAGACTGGAGTTGCACAGAATCTAAAGCAAACCTCTGATCCTCAGAGGAGGTGGCTCTTTCTCAGGTGCTCTGGTCACAAATATGAAGCAGGTGAAGGGAAGGGAAAGGAAGGGCTCCCCAAACAGTGACCTGGAAGCATTGGAAAATAGTAAAAGGATATAAAGAGTGACTAACAAAGTAAGAAATTAAGCTTTACCGTAAACTATCACTGTAAGAGAAATGATCAATCTTAACAGGAGTAAAATGTGTTAAAGTTAAAACAATAACAGTCACATATAAATTAGTTGAAAATATGTCTTATGATACTATATAATGTTGAGAATGTTGGAAAACAGGCACTTGAATATCACTTATGCTTTGAAATTTTACTTACTATATTTAGCAGGAAATTGTATATTTAAAAATGTTCATATTCTATTCAGGTGTACATCTAGAATATTTCAAATGAATACTATATTCAAGATGCTCAAATTTGCTTTTTAATACCAATTTCATAAAGTAAGATTTAAAAATTCATGACTAAAAATATGTTTAATAGATTAGTTAAAACTGGTGTATTTGTAAAATATTATATAGAATATTATAAACCTGAACTGTATTCCATTTTTAAGACTATAACCTAAACTGTAATAAGGAAAGTTAAGGGGTTAGGGTTTACAATTTATTTAATCTGGATATACAGAGAAAAATTGATCCAGGCATTGTTATTGACTTATTTTTGTGGTATTAATATATTTTCTATACAATACTTCACTTTTCTGGATGTTTAATGTATCTTAGCTGAAATTATAAATTCAAATAAAAGTAAGAGTTAGTACTGTGAGAAGAGATTTAATCACTAGAATACAGTGTTTGTTTAATATAATCTGTTTGAATATGCAAATAGAAGAAACTACAATAGGAAGATATAAAACAGAAAAAAAACTTTATTTATATAAGGAAGATCTCCGAATATTTTATTCCTAAGTTGTCTAACATGTAGAAACTATGTGGGGCTTAGTCAGAAGCCTGAATTACAGTCTTGGCTCTATTGCTTATTATAAATAGGCTATAAGAGCTTTCAACATACCTCAATGAAACTGTGCCAATCATAATTTTAAGGCTGCTTCCAGACATAATAGGTGAAATAAAGAAGTAACTGTGTACTCATATGACATTACACAGAAAAAAAGTAACAAATTAATTTAATTTACACTAGTCTAAAAATCTCTTGAGATTTACTTAGGCTGGCAATTAAACTAGATCATACTATCATCAAAAAGTAAACAGCACAGTTGAGCTCATGTCAACCTGACACACAAACACATTACGATTAAACCTTAACTTCTTTCTTGCTTATCCATAAAATCTCATACTAATATCGACATGAAAATATAAAACATTCCATCTTATAAAGTCCCACAGCCTTTACAATTCCAAACACTTGATAACTTTTGTCTCTTTAAAATATCCAGTGTCTAACATTCATAAATTAAAACAAAAACAAAAACAAAAACAAAAACCAAGTCTTTTCATTGCAGGCTCCTATAAAATCAAAATAAAATATTTTTACCCTAGAAGGAAAGAATCAGTGCACATCCATGACCAAAACAAAGCAAAACAAATATTCAAGTATAAACAATGCAGTTCTTGATGCGTGAAAACCTATTCTAGATGGTCTGGGTCCCAAAGAGTTCCATTTCCTCAGCTCTGCCATTCTACCACATGCAGCTTGCCTAACAGGCCCACTCAGCCTTCAGTGCACCTATGCTGCTGTCCTTGGCTGTCATTCCATGCTACTGGCATCTCCAAAACGCCTCTTACTGCATCGTCATCAATAACCCCAGTGATTCTCTTCAGTTACTCTTACATGGTATCAAGCCTCACCGTCTGTTCGCTGCCTCTTTATGCTTTCAAAAGCAGTGCTTCCTGGGAAACTCTCACATGTTAACAAGTTTGGCTGTCAGCACAAGGCTGAGACAGTGATTTCCAGAAGATTTCACCCTAGCCATCCTGGTCTTTTCTTAATCATCACTGTTTTTGTTTTTTTGTTTTTTTTTTTTTTCAGCTCCAGTTTACAGGTATCCATTGTTGCAGCAATGCAAAGGTTTCACTTCAGTGGTTCTGGTCTCTCTTTAATTACTAGTCAATCTTCAGTTCCAACCGATCAGAAACACAGGCTGTTAACCCCGAATTTCACATAAATGGCTCTGCTAATCTCTGCTTCCTTCTGAAACTTTAAGGACAGGCCTCCATCATCTGCATCTCTTTCAGCATCCCTGTCCTCGAAACTCCCACAGAACAGCCCATTGTGCTCTGATTACTCAACTGCTTTTTCAGTAAAAAGTTGCAAACACCTCCACAATTCTCCCCCAAACAACATGGTTGGGACTGTTTCAGCAATATCCCTCAAATGGTACCAACTTAGGAGGTTTTGGATTGCTGTGAGAAAGTATCATGAACAGAAGCAACTTGGGAAGGAAGGGATTTATTCCCGTTTCCGATCCCATATCACAGTACATCATCAAAGGATGTCAGAGCATGAACTCTAGACAGGAATTTGTAGACAGGAAGTGATTTAGTGGCTATGGAGGATCACTGCTTATAGGCTTGTTCCAGAATCTGTAAATGAAAAAAATCTGTTGGGTAAAATTCCATTTGGCTGCTTATCTTTGTTTTTCTTTTTGTTTTTTTGTTTTAAATCTAAGCATATTCTCTTTAATCTGATATGTGGAAACAATGCTAAACTTGTATGCTTATGATCAAAATTTGAAGTAATACATTTAGTAGATATCGTCAATATTCTATGTGGTGATTTGTAGAATTGCAACTATCATTAACTCGCCTTTTTATCAAGGATGTGATCTTGTCAGATAAAAGTTCCTCATCTTAAAAAATATTTAAGGATATGTTACCTATATGCTATAGCTCAAATAATTTAACAAAAAATTCAGTGAATTAATTCACTTACTAAAACACACCTTACTAGGCTCTTTAATGATTAGAATTAGCAGAGGATAGAGATTTAGAAGATTATCTACTGCTATAGTCTAGTAAATCTCTACAAATAAACCCACAATTCATATTTTAGCTTTAAAGCCTCTAAAGATTAACTCAGACACTGATTCATTAACCCATGTGACAATATTATTATTTGTCAGCATTAAATTAATACCATATGGAGAAGAATCTGTCACAATTATACTGAGTACACTGAAGTACTGTTATAATAATAGTGAAGGCCTGTTCTATTCATCACTGTGGAAAAGCACTCAGCTGGTTTAATCCTATTGCATATAATTAAATTCACAGTAGGAAGTCTTACAATAAAGGAGTTATTATCATCTTGTGGAGGCTTTTTATTACAAAATATTGTCTTCAAAAGCCAACTTTTGATGGAGGACTTACTCCAACATTATTATTATTTAATAACAAATTTTTAATGGCAGTATCATAAAATATGAGTTTGCCTTCATAAAAAGTGGGCTCTCTAAATGTTTTCTTTCTCTGTGATTTTAATAAGGCCATGTGTCTTAGTTATTGTTCTATTGCTGTAAAGAAACACCATGACCAAGGCAATTCTCACAAAAGGAAGTGTTCGGTTGGGTTCTTGCTTACAGTTTCAAAGGGTTAGTCTCTTATCATTATGTTGGTGTGGTATTTGAGAAGTAGCCAAGAGCTATATCCTGCTTGATCTGTAGACAGAGAGAGGGCAGTGGTGGTGTTTAATGTAGGTTTTTGAAACCTCAAAGCCCCCCTCTAGTGAAACACTCCCTCCAACAAAACCACACCTACTCCAACAAGGCCACACCTCCTAATCCTTCTAATCTTTTTTGATAGTTTCACTTCCTGAGTGACTAAGCATGCAGACATATAAGCCTATAGGGGACATTCTCATTTAAACTGCCCCACACATCATGTGGTATTTTTGCTTCCTAAGCACTGGGCTTTTAAAATTATACTGGCACACTCCTGATCTTTTATCTATGGAGATACATGGAATGAAACAATAAGTAAGGGCTGCTTCATTATAGTAGGAACTTTCTGTTTATTAAATGAGTGTCATTCCTATGCTCTTAGTATACTTTGTAGAGGAATTTTAATCTGCCAATATGGCTGCTCTGGAAAGGGATCACATTCAGAGACCTTCAAGGTCTATGTGATCTGGCTGGAATGTAAACACTCTCTGGATTACTGATATACCCTTAGTACACACCTTTAATCCCAAATAATAGTTTATAGAAGGAAATATCCATGCTTAAAAGTGCCATCTAAATGAGGGGCAGAAAAAGTGAGGAATCAGGGAAAATTTTGACAGAATGAGTCAGAGATAGGATACTCCCAAGTCTCATGAAAACAAGACAAGAGAGGTCACTTAAGAGCAGCATAGGGAGAAAGGAGGTTTTTTTTTTTTTTTTTTTTTTTTTATTGAGGGGTTTTTACTGGGAGAGTATTACAGAAACAGGCTGCAGAGAGATCAAGCTAGACACATGTGAAGACAGAATGAGCCAGAGAATGAGAAGGAGCCAGAAGATTAAAACATATTGCCAGAGTTCATTAGAGACCAGACAGAGCAATGCAGTCAGAAGCCTAGGGAAGCCAATTTGAATCAGTCAGCTTGGAGAGAAGTTTGGGCCATAGCAGTTGAATTGAACTAGCCAATGCTAGTTCCGAAAGAGTTAGAAAGGATTGGGAATGGATCTCACCTCATTCCCTTATCTGAAGAATTAAAAGCAACATTTACAATTCATTATCATTTGGGTTTTTGTTTTATTTTGTTTCCTTTAGCTTCCAAATATTTTCTTTTCTTTTTTCCCCCCACTTCTAAAGATTGTATTTTATTGTTTGGCATTTGAATTTATATTATTACATGTAAATAAAAAAATTATATACAGCAAGAAGAACCACAAAGCAATCAGGGATTATATGGATGTTATATTCATAGTGTTTTGGCTAATTGTATTTAGCAAGCTTGTAGAAAGCACCTTTCCTATCTTGGTGATTCTAAAATTCTGAATGAGAATCAATATCTATCATATCTCATCTCTGTCAACTTAAAACATCTATCTAGACCTCAGAACATCTTAAGCCCTAAACAGCTAAGCTTAATTCTAAAATTAAGCTATCTGGTCTTCAACCCTATCAGAGACTTGAGAAGAAGAAATATTGTTGTGTGTGTGTGTGTGTGTGTGTGTGTGTGTGTGTGTATGTGTGTGTGTGTGTGTGTGTGTGTGTGTGTGAGAGAGAGAGAGAGAGAGAGAGAGAGAGAGAGAGAGAGAGAGAGAGAGAGAGAGAGAGAGAGAGAGAGAGAGACAGTTTCTTTGTGTAGCCTTGGCTGTCCTGAAATTGCTTCGTCGACCAGCCTGGCCTCAAACTCGTAAAGAGCTGTCTACCTCTGCCTCCCTTAGTGTTGGGAATAAATGTGTGTACCACCATGCCTGACCTACAATACATTATCTCTACTACTACATTAGTCATACAAAAATAATATTATCTTTCTACTGTAGACAAAGTGAGGGCTTGGGTTTTTTTCTCTCTCTAATTTATCAGTAAGTAATTGTACACAATTGGAAACGAGTATTGTTTAACTTATTGAATTTAAATGTCATAGTTTCTATATTTCACAAAAAATTTAAAAGAAAGTGACTATTTAAAAACAGTTGCAAAGTCATTGTGAAAGTTTTATGGGTTTTATAAAGTATAATGAAAAGACTGGTTAAAAAACTTACCCTTGGGATTCTGATCAGGTTTTCACTTATTCTGTTTCCTGTTTCTGCATTGTGATTGGTGTCTAAGTGTGTATGAGACATACTAAACAATATTTCATATTTAAAAACAAATCATGCCTAAAGAGATATTGAATCAAAGGCACACTGAACCCCAAATAATATAGTGAATTTTATTCTTAAGTAACAAATATGGAGCTTTGTTTCTGGATACTGGTAGGAAAAATGTTTCTTTGTCCTCAAATCATCTGAACTTCTTACTCAGAACAGTGTATGGTTGGCAGACTGTCTCTTTGACATCCATCACCCAGCTTCGGCCAACTTTCTCTCTGCACAGACTCCCAAAGTTTAAGGATGTATGATTTCCTTTGATTTATCATCTCTTGTCTGCCCTGCATTTCCCTTGCTCCAAACTAATTTACTATGGCCTCAATATATTAAATAAGAGTTAAAACTTTAAAAATCTATTTTCCTTGAAAGTTGCCTTATTTTCAAGCATACAAACTCTATAGAAGGGTGATATTTTGTAATATAAAGTATTTTATTTCTTTTCACCTTCCTTCTTCAATATCCCAAATCCATTCCCACTCTCTCAGTAGGTCTGCACAAAGGTTTATGCATACATTAGGGTGTGAAGAAAGTTGCACATGCACATGGATGTATAATATGTATGTATAAGTATGTATATGTATATATATTATTTTTCTGAAAACATCATTTTTGTTAGTTAATGCATATCATTATGATGTTGACACAACAGTACTTGCTTTTTCCCCTACCTATATATGCACGACTTCTCTGGCCATGGAAGAGTTGCTATCCAAATTAGTTACGTCATGGCTTCACCCATTTCATATTCACTCCATAACACTTAGGTTTCATTATCTGATATCCAGTTACTAAAGTTTATTAATTATCTATACATTTTTAGGTGCTTCATATAAGCAGACTTTTTAGAAATTGGAAAAGCAAATAATATAAAGTGACTAATTCCAAGATAAGCCTGTTTAGTAAAGGTGACTGAGATAAAAAGTCTTTCAGTTTGGACTTGCATAATTTTACTGTTTTCCTTATCATCTGCAAGCCTCAATGGAGAAAAATAAAGCATTTTTCAGCAAATGTAGCCTTAAAAGTCTTTCATGGTAAAGTTCTGTTAAATACAATTTTGGATCTTGAAACTGTGACATCAAAGCACTGAGAACAGGTGTTCATGACTCTTCATAAATCTTTTGAAGTTTCTGGCAAAGAACATCTGGTTTGTTTGATAGGCATTTATGTATACACATTTGTTAGATGAGAGAATGAGACAGGTGTGGGCTGTCTCACTGAGCACATTCATGGTTAATAGGCTTAATTTCCGACTATCCATAATACCACCCTTTCCCGAAATGCGGTGATGTAAGGAACACACTCTTTCAGAGGGTCTAGTTTGAGGGTGAAATAATGTTTGTCTCCAAGATGGATTCACGGAGCTATTAAAATGCTTGTCATTATGTGAAATGCTAATTCTGCTTTAGCAAGCAAGTTGCTTTTCCATTTTGATTATGCATACGATTGTTGTCTAGCCAACAGCTCTCATTTTTACTCTTTGGTATGTTACTTTAGAAGTCAGGAACAGTATTTTGCAATTAAAAAGGTTTGTTCCTACTTGAGATAGAACATAGGAGTTAACCTTTAAGGAGCTTTGAAACTGTTGGTCTGAAGATAATAAGACAAAGTACATAGGCCCCTGAGTCTTAAAACAAGTTTTTGGATGACATACAAAGTCAATAACTGTAAAAGAAATAACTGATCAACTAGATTCCATTAAAACACCTTACTTTGTGGAAGACAATATCTAAAGAATGGTAATCACAACACAGATCCAAAAAAGATAATAATAATACATGTTATTGATAAAAGATATTTATCAGAAGGTTCCTATTTAGTCTTCATACTTCTTCCTCTACCTTATCCTCTTCTTTTTCACTCCAGTTTTACCCTTTCTGTTGCATTACTCACTTTTAAATTTGTAAAAATTATTTTTATTTTTATATATTTTACTTTTACATTTATATTTATAATATTACACATATATACAATAAAGGACATACAGCAAGATGGACTGTGAAACAATTAGGAATTATATAAATGTTACATTCATAGTATTTTGCCTATTTCTGTTTGACAACCTTGAAGAAAACATCTTTCCTATCTTGGTGAGTCTACACCTCTGAATGTAAATCAGTATCTATCATATCTCATCTCTAGCAACTTAAAACATCTATCTACACCTAAAAACATCTTAACCCATAAACAACTAAGCTTAATTGTAAAACTGAACTAACTGGTCTTTAAACCTATGTTCAGTTTTTAATTCTATGAAGTAAAGGATGAAATGTGTGTGTGTGTGTGTGTGTCCATGTGTGTTTATATGTGTTTATGTGTGTATATGTCTGTCTGTCTGTGTACTTGTTATTTCTGCACTAGTAGTAGAATGAAGTGTAAATCTTATAATATGTGGTTAGTATATATTTGTTAAAGATGAGTTGACTCGTATGAGATCGTTCTGGGCCTTCTATTCAGTTTCATTAATGTATTAATTCATTCTTTCAACAATACGTGGATATTAAAGGTGTCTAGTGTATCTTGATGCTTGTATCAGTGCTTTAATGATGTTCCTATTCTTTAATACTATGTTCTCATTTAAGTCTCATTTCTTTATATAATCACAACGTACCTTTTGCAACAAAACTTGGTATGAGATTGATTAAATTCCTATTTAAATTATATATAAAATTTAGACATCAAATGTATATAGGCCTTCAATCCATGGACATATACTGTTTTTTGTTATAGATCTCTATAGATATTTTTGTAAAGCTCCTAGACATGTTTTTATGATACTTATATTTCATTGCTTTGTTTATTGAGTAATAATTAAGATGGTATTTCACCCTTAGTGAAAATTACTTTTTCACTGATGGCATAGTCAGTATTCTATTTTTCCCATTTGTTTATGACATGTCATTTAAGACACAACATAAGACTTTATAATAAAAATTTATATTTTCTTTCATAGATTACTCATGTTAGTGATCTAATTATTTTAATTGTTGTGCGCTTAAGAAAAACCTCTAATCACTCACATTTATGTTTTAAATAATAAACTACATGATTTTGATCTTTGGTGTCATTTTCACATTTTGTGATATTTTGTACTTACATAGATAAATATTTTATCTGTTAATCACTGCCATTTCTGAACAGCCTTCTTTAATAATTCTGGTGTTCATATATGCTGATAATACATTTTAGATTATAAAACAAAAAAAAGATAATAGTCTTAGAAATTCCCTTTGCTCTAAACTGATTGCTTCAATATAATCACAAATATAAAATGTTAAAATTTAAAATGACAGAGAATAAAGGTGAATTTTCACACCTTGGTGCTTTGTATAAATGTGAACAGTGTAAAAAGAGTAGAAGTTTTCACAGGAAAATATAAATCAAGTCAAGCCTTTTATTCTTTCCAGCTTCACACAATTGACTCTCACTTTGTGAGTGCTATACACTCCTGTGGCCATCTAACATGAAGATGGTAAATGTGTAACTCCCACTGCTAGTGTATGTGGAAGGAGCAGGATAATTAGGATCAATCAAGTCATAGTCTGAGGTCACAATAAGATAGGATCATTTTTGTCTCTATGTATATATATAAGAGGATAGGACATACAGTGAGCTAAAAGTTGTCTGCCAGCCAGAAAGACTGTTCTTAGCACCCACTAATTATGGCAGTACACTGACTTTGCACTCCTAGCTTCCAGAATAACAAAGCCTATAATTTTGTTTTAAGCAATGGAATTATTTAAGTATCATTTATCTATGATACCTGAACAGATTTGCCTTGTAAACAGGCTAATTTCATTTTTGTTGTAGATTCAGGAAAAATAATGGCATGTGGTCAGAAAGTAAACTAAAGCGAATTCTTTTTTAAAATATATTTTTGTTTTTACTTATATGTAAGCGTATGGTGTATGTGTGTATGTTTCTGTGCATATGCAGCATGTTTGGGTGACAATGGAAACCAGAGGAAGGTGTCATATTCCCTTCAACAGGAGGCTCGTAAGCAGTTATAAACCATCCAACCTGGGTGTTTCCTCTGGAAGAACAGTATGCACTCCTTACACCTGAGCCATCTCTACAGTCTATGCAAAATTTTAATATATAGAAATTTGCTGAGTTAATGACAAATATGAATGGAGCTATGTTTTGAGTAAAACCCAGTAGGTATGTCCATCCTTTGACTTGTAGTCATGTGCACCCCAAGATAATATGAATGAAAATGAATATGGAATAACCCGCTTACTTAAAGCATGGTTGTTTTCTTAATATTTTAAACTTAATTAGGAGGTTTCTGAACATGAGCTTTGTATATGACAATATCATCATGCAATATTAAAAGATTGGACACACCTGAGAAGAGTCAAACTTATATGCTAACTTATTTCTGCAGCATAATGTTACTGTCATGTTTGAAAGCACCCCTGTTGTTGAACCCTGAGAGCTTTAGAGTTATTTCCATGGGCTCCATCCAAGAGTGATGTACGCCCAAGCAATCTTCAAGATTCTCCACTCAAGACAGCCTCTGCTCCATAGCCGAGTGTCATCATAGACGCTGTAGTTTCTTTTTTTCTACCTGCCTTCGTCATTGGTTTTATATACTTCTCTCTTCCATGTACACCTCAAAAACTGAATGGAGTTTGTCAACCTTAAATACTAATCACCGTAAAGTGTTTTATTGCTCAATGTACTATTGCTGCAATAGCAGTAGGGGATTGGTTTTGAAAGGGTCTTATATAGTACATGGGGGACACATATGGACAACGGTAGATGTTCAATTTTTAGGTTTATGTAGCGTTACAAGAACCTCATCCGCCAGCTGACTGCCTTTAATGTGAGTAATTTCATAAGTTAACAGCTGGAAAGATCTGAAGATTAGTTCAGGCCATCTAAATTGTATGCATGAAGGAAAAGCGAGAAATGAAAAATAGTGAAAGGTCAGGTGATGAACTAAAGTCAAACAATGTGGGGGTGATATGGAAGTTCTGAGCCATGCTCAGGAGAATGGGAGGGACAAGGAGTCTGTGCAACGAGACTGACGCACCTGGCTCTGCATGGACTATAGCTGGGATATCTCTGTGCAAACATTCTGATCAGGCACAGAAGGATTGCTTCTCTGTCAGTGAGTTTTGTAGCATTTGCTGGTTTATTCATGTTTACTTAATGTTTACTATGTGCCTAGAATGAGTGCACGTGGTGGGGGTGTTGCCGTGGCATCAGAAACATATATGTGAGACAGTCCATATATACTTAACAAAAAAATGTATAGACATAACTGAGGAAGAACGAAGCACATTAATGTATTTAATGTGAAGAAGTTAGTTATTTAAGCTGGTTTCAAGAAAGAAGATATATGAGAGTGTCTCCACAAGATGAGGTCAGAATAAATTAAAGAATCATATAAACCTTCATGTCTTGGACTGTTTTAATGATTTCCATCATCTGGTTATTTATATTTTTCTGAAATTCTTCAAGTGCCTCTTTATAAGACTCTTTTAACTCTTCAGCCCTCTTGTTTGCCTCCTCCTGCATTTGTTTACAGATTTTATTTGTTTCTTCCATTATTATCTTCTTTACTATGGGCTTGAGGTCATTTTCTTGCCTATCCATTGCTGTTAGGTTCTCTAAGTTGTTTTCATTGGGAATGTTGGGATCCAGAGATGCCAAACTGTTTTGGTTTTTGTTAGCATTCTTTTGCTGTCGTCTTGTCATTTTGATGGCTCTGATGTTGGAAGGTATTTTGTAGTGACCTTCGCTGGTTGAGAGTGGTTAATTGATGACTGATTATAGGTCAGGCGCTCTTGCCTGTGGGGATCAGAGAGTATTTCCGTGGAACAGGTAGGTGATCCGGTTTCACTCCTGGTGATTTTCCTCTGCACCTTTGGCTCCAGGCTGAGTCAGCCAGAGTAGATATCTGTTTGGACTTTACTGCTGTAATTCAGATCAGCAGTCTTGGGACCTAGAATAAGGTCTGCACACAAACGTTCCAAAATTTGTGGACAAATGGATTGATCTAGAAATTATCATAATGAGTGAGTTCACCCAGAAGCAAAAAGAGACAAACGGTGTATACTCACTTATATCAAGACACTAGTCCAAGGGATACGTACCATGAAAAACTTTACTTACCAAGAAAGTGGGTCAGAGGAGAGGACATCCTATTGAAACTTTAGGCAAGAGTAGCATGGAAGAATAAGGAAATAGTAGGACCCACAGGGTCCTGGAAACCTACAAGAACTTTATGACAGGCAGATCTGGATCCTGGGGTCCTCCTCAAACTAAGGCACCAGCCAAGGAGAATATAGGCAGTAAACTTCGAACCCCTACCAAGACCTAGCTGACGAACATGATACTCTCCACCGTTGAGTGGAGAGTGAGATCTGACTCTCACACGAACTCTGGTGCCCCTTTTCTGACCACGTCCCCCGGATGGGGAGACCTGGTGGCACTCAGAGGAAGGATAGCTAGTTACCAAGAAGAGACTTGATATTCTGAGAGCATATATAGGGGGAGGAGGTCTCCCTCAGTCACAGACATAGGGGAGTGGAGAAGGGGGGAAGTGGGAGGGAGGGAAGAATGGGAAGAAACAGGGGAAGGGCTAACAATTGAGGTGTAATATGAATAAAATAATAAAATGAAAAAAATAAATCTAAAACAAAACAAACAAACAAACAAACAAACAAAAGAATCATATAAATGATACTTGGAAGAACTTCCTGGGAAGAGAGAAATATGGGTGGAACACAACTGATGGTCCTGTCTGTAGCACTGAAGGAACACAAGGAAGGCAACGCAGGTAAACTCCTCTAGGTGTTAGGAGAAGAGATCTGAACTGAAACAGAGGGTGACTTTATACATGGCTTTGCATGAGTTTGCTTTGTAACATTGGAAAGCCACTGAGAAATTTTGGAAGTGATATAAAGACACACAAACACACACACACTTATTTAATGTGTATGAGTATTTTGCATGTATGTATGTATGTATGTATGTATGTATGTATGTATGTATGTGCACCATGCAGATCCTCTGCAAGTGCAACATGTGTTCCTAACTTCTGGGTCACCTCTGCAGCCCTGTCATCGTTATCTTATACTTTAAATAAACTCTTTGAAAGTTCTTCTCCTAATTATAAATAGGGTTTATTCTTATCACTCTAGTGTATAAGCTCCTAATTTTTATGTTGTAGTTTTCACAGTTGAATATGCCATAACTTGCCATGTTTCTCTCATAATATGGCTTATTCTCTTATTTTTTTTTAATGGCTCAAAAAGCATATAAAAGATATTTTGTCTTCAACCATTCCACACCTTTGGTAACTACTTAAACTCATTTTAATTATTATACCTACTTGATTATAGTATTTTGACCAGAGTTTTCTAAGGTCTTCAATGAGATAGTGTATGAAAAATATTTAGTATATTGTTAATCATGGAAAATATCCTGAATAGATGTTTATGGTAATTATGATAATAATTACTAATGTTATCCTGTAGTTATTTAATGGCTCTGCAGTTAATCTAATATAAAAATCAAAAGAACCAAAAAACAAACAACCATACTAAAACAACATCTAAATGTTTTTTTGGACTCTACCTTTATTTTTGCCAGAGTAATCTTTGAGTATTGCGCTAATCTCTACCTAAACATTGATATATAATTACATTTCTTTTTTTCTAATGCTTTAATGGCCATCCAATGAACCATAATGAAATTCCACACATAGTACATTAACTTATAATATATTGGCTATTTGACACCCATCTTCTTATTAAATCTCTTCTTCTGTTGCATATCTTCACATAATTAGTTCTGATTTCTTCATCTTAACCTTGGACGCTGACAAACTCATTCCTATCACAGAGTTCCTTGTTTTTTCTATTTTAAAATTAATTAATTTAATTAAATCACTTTTCAGCCTAATCCTAGCCCCCTACCTTCTCTTCTCCCAGCCCCACCCTCATGCCTCCTCTGTCGTTCTTCCCTCTCCTTCTTCCCAGAGAAGGGGAGGCCCCCAAAGGGTACCATCCAACCCTGGCACTTCAAGTCACAGCAGGACTAATTGCATCATCTCCCACTGAAGTCTGACCAGGCATCCCAGCTACAAAAAAGGGATCCAGAGGCAGGCAATAGTGTCAGAGACAGCCTCTACTCTCATTGTTAGGGGACCCATGTATTAACCAAGGGGCATATCTGCTACAATGTGTAGAGGCTCTAGGTCCAGCCATGCTTGCACTGTGGTTGGTGGTTCAGTCTCTGTGAGCCCCCACGTGGCCCAGGATAGTTTAATCTATAGGTCTTCTTGTGCTGTCCTTGACCCCTCTGGCTTCCTCTGTCCCTCTTCCCCTTTCCACAAAACCCCCCAAGCTCTCCCCCATTTGGCTGTGGGTCTCTGCATCTGTTTGTATTAGCTGCTGGATGCAGCCTCTCAGAAGACAGTTATGGTAGGATCCTGTTTGCAACCATAGCAGAGCATCATTAATAGTGACAGGTTTGGCTATTTTCCATGGGATGAGTCTCAAGTTGGTCATTCATTGTTTTGCCATTCTCTCACTCTGCTCCATTATAATCCCTACGTATTCTATAGGCAAGACAAATTTTCAGATGAAAGTCTTATGAGTGGGTTGACTTCCCCCTCCTTCCTGGAAGTCACTCATGGCTACAGGATGTACTCCTGCTGCTAGGAATCTCAGCTAGGGTCACCCCCATAGACTCCCTGAAGCCTCCCCTATCCCAGAGATGATACCCCACTGGTTTCTGTTTTCTCTCCCAGTCCTCTTCTTCTGTTTCCCCTCCCTCAATCTACTTCAGATGTCTATTTTATTTCCTGTTCTGAGTGAGATTCAAGCATCCTCCCTTGGGCCCTTGTTGGCTTTGTCTCTGTGGCTTTGGGTCTGTGAATTGTAGCATAGTTATCCTGTACTTTGTGGCCTATATCCACTTATCAGTGAGTAACTACCATGAGTGTCTTTCTGGGTCTGAGTTAGCTCACTCAGGATGATATTTTCTAGTTGCTTATATTTGTCTGCAAATTGTATGATGTCTCTGTTTTTAATAGCTGGGCAGTATTCCATTGTGTAGATGTGCCACAGTTTCTTTATCCATTCCTCTGGTGAGGGGCATCTAGGTTGTTTCCAGATTCTGGCTATTACAAATAAAACTGCTATGAACATATCTGAGCAAGTGTCCTTGTGGTAGGGTGGCATATCTTTTTGGTATATGCCCAGGAGTGGTATAACTGTGTCTTAACGTATCTATCTCCAAATTTCTGAGAAACTTCCAGAATGATTTCCACACTGGTTGTACAAATTTGCACTCCCACCAGCAATGGAGGACTTAATCCAGGATCTTTGAAAGATACGTCTCTTATTTTTTAGAGCTGAAGCAGACATTGCTTCTACAAAAATGTGATTCTAGAGAGAAATATCCTTAATGATATCCACTTTTCAGCCACACTTTATCATTATATTCTTCTGAATTTCTTCCTAGAATTATTACTTAAGATTTATTATTTTTATTATCTCATTTTTCTCATTGAAAAAGTTCTATGAAGATCAAAATGTCTCCTGTCATATTTAGCATGCTCTCTCCTGAACCAAGAATAGTGCAATATATTAGTCAAATCAGAAGCAGGTGAAAATAAAGAAAGGATAAGACCATGTAGTCATATGCCATATTACTGTTTTCCAGTGGAAGGACTCAAGGATGAAAGAGACCTACAAATGTTGTATTGTGATATATGACATATGTCTATGTATCTATGTATCTATTTATGTATGTATGTATGTATGTATGTATGTATGTATGTATGTATGTATCTATCTATCTATCTATCTATCTAGCGTAGCATTAAGATTTATTGGGGCATCTTAGTACAAGCAATTGGGCTTGGCCATGGTGCTCTTGATAGACAAAGCCAGGATATTTTGCCATGTTGTCCTGAGCAAGGACATCAAGAAATGGATGACAGTGTGGATGTTGTAGACCAGTTGATTATTCGTCATCTTCACATTTAACTGTCTGACCAGCTTTTCATCTTCTCTATTCCTCTGGTCCCTGACCAGGTGACTAAGCGCTGTCAGGGAATTTGGGAAACGAGTGATCTCACTGCTTTTGCTGCATAGAGTTGTTAGATGTGTCAGGTGAGATACCTCTACTGAGGTGCCTGTCAAAAGAACCTTAGTAGTTTTCCATTTGTAAATAGACAGGTGAACTAAGGGAAAGAAGTATTTTATTGACACCTAGATAGGACAAAAAAAAAAAAGGAATTAAGGCGAAACAGGATATTAAGTAAATTAGTGTGGTAAAAGCCAAGTAGAGCAAGATCTGGGGCCCAGATAGATGGACTTAAGTAGTCACAGGACCATGTGACTGTGAACTGACTGTTAATACATGTTACATATGTAGTTAGCCTGGAAAATTTTTCCAAATATCTTGCAAATATAGGAAAATCTTTTAAGGTTTGTCTTAAATTATGTAATAGGTTTCATGATATCAGAGCTTAATATGTATTTGTGTACGTATCTGTTAAAAGCACATAATTTAGGGTTTCTAAGTGTCTTCACATTTTTTCATGATAAAAAAAATCTTATTTTATATATTCTTAAACTTGTCAAAATTATATAACAGTTTCTAGTCTAAGAATGTGCAAATTTTTAAATATATAGCAAATCTGCAAAAATGGCCCATCAAACCATAAGACCACTAAATTTACATATACTAACTAGGAAAGATATATATTATATGATAGTTACAAATTTCAAATGTTTACCATAGCTCTAGTCAATAGTAAAGTATTTATTTCAAATATTTCTGGGTTTTGTTGATATTAAAATAAAATTAATTAGAAGCTACTGGAAATGATTTGTGCAAATCAAGTCAGTACAGAGTCCCTCCTCAGCACTTTCTATGTTTTGCTGTTTCACTCTGGCAATAGCATACAGTTGATACAACAGGGAGATTTCCGAAGTGACCCAAACTTATGGGTACACCTAAAAAAACAATATAAAGTATGTGCCTGTTACCATCTGTTATAATCTCATTACAGAATGCCTGTTTATAAAGACTTCTCCATCTAGTATCTCATCAGGAAAAGTAGTCCAGCAATTCAGGTTAAAAGTACATGTGTAAGTGATATGAAAAGGAGCCACATGGAGGAGACTGAAAAGAAGAAAGCAGAGAACATGCTCCCAAGGTGGTAAAGCCAGATGAGCCATTAAAGCAAAGCCACGGCATCACTTCTGGAGTGATGGTGTAAGGCCTCTGAAGATGTACTCCACAGAAAAACAAAATAAGCAGTGCTGGAGAATGTTAAAGCCATCCCCCCACCCCCAGGATTTTAGAAATTAGCAAAGGCCTTCTGAGAAGTACATTTTTCTTTCTTTTTAAGAAGTAATTTGGTGGAATTTTAAAAAAACATGCTCAAATATATGTTATCCTCTGGTTTAATTTGAGCCTCCGTATGCTCTGAATTGTTTACAACCTAGCTAACACACCTGGGCACAGTGAGTTTGAAGCTTCCGATAGGCTTGTTTGTGCTGCACTGCTGAATTCCTTTCTAACATTTCATTCAGAACGCTTGTTGCTCCAATTTCTAAGTGAAAAGCTGAATTTTTTTTCCTATTGGTTTATCATGTTTGGCCTGCTGCTTGAATGGGGTTGTCCCTAGGAAACTAATGCATTTAAATATTGGTCTCCAGATATTGGATATGTTTGGGGGCTTACGGAGGTTCGAGAACAATGAGTTTGCTGAAGGAAATGTCTCACTGGGTGTAGGCTTCGAGAGCTCATAGACTCATTCCATTTCCAGACCATGCTGTCTGCTTCTGTGTATATGATCTTTCAGCTTCCTATTGACATGCCCTCCCCATCCTTAGAGACACCTAGCTCCCTGGAGCCAGAAGCCAAAATAAACCCTTACTTACGTTGATTTTATCATGTTTTTTTTATAACAAAAATAATTAATATATAGCCTTTATTTTGTTGAAACACATTATATACCTAGTTTTGTTCTTTGTTGTTGTTTTTTAACTTTTAATCATGTAACGTTATGGAAGTTTGTCAATTACTTTTTCTATAGCTGTTGAAAGATTGTAATTGTTTATTATTTTAAAGTGAATAAGCCATTTATTCATTTAAATTATTTAAAACATCTTTTCATATTGCCATTTCTACCAATTTCTGCTTTTTTATAGTTTCGTTCTCTCTTACTTATTTTCCTTCATTCCTTTCTTTCTCTCTTCTTTCTCCCTTTCTTTCTTTTTCTATTTAGACCAGACTTATTTAGCTTTTTCCTAGGTCTTTGGACTATCCAGTCTCAGATTCTTGATTACAAAGACAGGGTACGTTATAGGTTCAGTCTCGTGGAGTGGTCCTTAAGTCACATCAGTTACTGGTTGATTACTCCCACAAGCTTTGTACTATAATTACCCTAGCATATGGTGCATGTAATGTACCAATGCTGATAAAGAATTTGTGTCTGGCATAGTTTTATTTCTATTTTATAGCATTCAGAGGACCTTCCTGTAGCAGAAGTGCTGAACCAGAGGGGTGAAGGCTCTATGCAGGTACTGTCTCTACATCTCTATATCCAGTGACTTGTATTCCTGATGTCTTCAGCAATGGCACTTTGCTGTCACTTTGTAGAGAGCAAGCTATATACTTAGCAACCACTTGTGTTGTTTCGGCATTCATAAGAGCCCCTTTGGCCAACAACTCAATTGGATGTAACCGAGTATCAGTGCTGGAAGCTTCTTGGTGACAAGAGATGGCTAAATGGGACTCTGTCTCCTTCGTTATTTGGCAATTTTATTTCTGTCACTTTCATATATGTAAACATTTTAGGGGGTTTCTATTGTGTTAGGTTTTCATATTACCCTTCAAATGCTCCTTAATTTTAGCTGTCTCTCCCCCGTACTCCCTCCCACAAGCCCCTTGGCCATCATCCTCCTCTCCTGATACTCCAATTCAAACATCTTCCCAGCTATCCATAAATATCTATTCTATTCCTCTTTCCTAATGAAATCGACTTGTTTCCTGTAGTTTCTTGTTCTATGACTATCCTCAGCAGCTCCACGGAATCTAGCTTGGTTAACATTGACTTAACAGTGAATAGAAAGCGTACACACCATCTATTTTCAATAAAATAAAAATTGTGTGGTTTTTTCTATAAAATAAAGATATTTTTTTCTCATTATACTTACGTCTCTTATCAGTGGCATTTGCATCCTTCATGCTGTATAGCGCTCTTTAGCAATTTAGCTCTTCATTAAAGCATTACAGTGTATATTGTACCTCTACTCCCTTTCTGAGACATCATATGCAGAATATCCAAACTATTCCACATTTTCTAGTCAAGGCACATTAACAGTTTCTAGGAAATAGAGTATGGACATCTTAGTGGGGAGTGTTAGTTAGTCAGCTTACCACATCCATGGACAGCTACCAGTCAGTAATAAAGTAAGGGCCGTGCTGATGTGTTACAACATGCAGTGACTACAAGCATGTTACGTGAAAGAAGGCATAACAAAGGCCTGGGTGTTCTAAGATTCCTTAACATTAAATATCACTAATAAGCAAATTCACAGAAGCAAGAAGTACATGAACGATAGCCCGGAACTTTGAGGAGATTAGTCAGTGAACTGCCAACTAGTCACATGGGGGAGATAAAAGTGTCCTAAACTTAGCTACTAAAGTTAGCTACTTTTGTAAAGGAATTCTGTGAATATAATATGGAAACTGGATGCTTTAAGAGGCTGAATTTCGTAATATGAGAATTATACAATTTATTTCAAAGGACATGTTATAAAGTAAGTGAATATTTTAAATATCATGTCAGCCTACTTTTCCCTAGACTTTTGTAATATTTCCAGATTTCTTGTAAATGTTATGAAAGCATGCACGAAATTGAAGGTCCCTGTCAAAATGCAAAATTATAAACAAAAAAAATAGAATAAATTATATGCTTGACAAAATCTCCTATCATAGTCCTATATTATTACATATGTGTGTGTGTGTGTGTGTGTGTGTACCTATATTTAGTGTTACTCATTATTGTAAACATATAATAGTATTATAGCTATAAAATAAAATATAATTTCATATTTAATGAATAGTATAGTATATGGAAATCAACAATAATAAAATATGAAATATAAATATACAAAAATATAGTCACTATAAGTTGTAGGAAAATGTATTTTTCTGTAGAAAGTGCTGACAGGCTGAAGGCACATTTTACTAGTTCACAGTGATAAAAGTAACATATAAAATAAAAATCATTCAGTAGATGTGACTCCTGAAGAATGTGCTTTCAGTATATATTTCCCTATTCATAGGGATGCTTTCAAGGATTGAAATGGCAAATTAAATGGGTTAACAACAAATTACATCAACTAGAATACAAATAAATAAATAAATACTACTCACAATGAAATAAAAAGATAGGGAAAATTTTTTAAAATATATAATTGGTGCTCTTATAATAACAGAATTCTGAAAAAGTTTTAGAAAGTATGTAGATGAGGCATGTTCAGTTCTCAAAGTTTTCCATCATTGTTTAAAAGGCATCAATACAAATCTCAGAGCAAAAATTCAAAACAAAACTCTAAATAGGTATACAGTAAAATTAGAAAGCAAAAGTAATAAAATAAAAATGATCAAAATACAAAAAAAAAATTGCTGAAAAGGGTGATCGGGAAAAAAAAAAAAAAAAAAAAAAAAAAAAACCTCCCACTCAGATCAGTGAAATCCAAAAGACACTGTAGCAATAACTGTTGGAATTCAGAGAGAGTGAAATAAAACTACATGTTAGGAAAAGTTATGTGTAGTAATTAGCAAAATATGAGCACTTGATCAAATTCTGTATATGTACTATGAAGACATGGCTATATGTCTGATATTTATACAGTACAAATGCCATTTTCTCTATTCTTTCTTTCTTTCCCTTTTTGTTTATATGTTGTATTATTTATTATATTCTGTGACTCCTAATTTTTTTCTCAATCTGAAAATTTTGAAACTTGTATATTAACTTCTATCATCTCCCTTTATTCCTATTTTTTAAAATTATGTTTGCTATAGTCATATAAATCTATAACAGACTTTTCTTGTATTTTAGCAAGTAAAATAAAATTTTACATAACACAACAGTACATTTGATTATATAATATTTTTAATTGTTTTAAACCTTTAAAAATTCAATTATCATTGTTTATTTTATTTTATTTTTTATTAATTTATTCTTGTTACATCTCAATGTTTATCCCATCCCTTGTATCCTCCCATTCCTCCCCCCCCATTTTCCCATTATTCCCCTCCCCTATGACTATTCCTGAGGGGGATTACGTCCCCCTGTATATTCTCATAGGGTATCAAATCTCTTCTTGGCTATCTGCTGTCCTTCCTCTGAGTGCCACCAGGTCTCCCCCTCCAGGGGACATGGTCAAATGTGAGGCACCATAGTACGTGAGAAAGTCATATCACACTCTCCACTCAACTGTGGAGAATGTTCTGACCATTGGCTAGATCTGGGAAGGGGTTTAAAGTTTACCACCTGTATTGTCCTTGGCTGGTGCCTTAGTTTGAGCGGGACCCCTGCGCCCAAATCTGCCCAGGAAACTGGGACAGAGGGGAGGGCATCCTATTGGGACTCTAAATGAGAGACGCATGCGAGAATAGCAAAATAAAAGGATCCAGAGGGTCCTAGAAATCTATCATTGTTTATTTACTGGTGTACTCTCTGGATATGTTTCTTCATCTAAAACGAGTATGTTATGAAAATATAACATTTTTAATGCACGGAGAGTGTCTTATTGCATTAACATGCTTTATTTGAAAACACTTTGTCCTAGTTAACTTTTCTATTTCTGTAACAAGATCGCAACCAAGGCAACTTATAGAAGAGATTGCTTACTGGTGACTTGCAGTTTTAGAGTGTGCATCCATGACCTTCATGGCAGGACACATGGCAGCAGGCAAGCATGGTGCTGTAACAGTAGCTGAGAGCTCATGTTTTGATCTGTAAGTGGGAGGCTGAGAGGACTAAATAGGAATGGTGTAGGCTATTGAAACCTCGAAGCTGACTCCCAGTGACACGTCTCCAACAGAGCTGATTTCCCAATCTTTCCCAAGAATTTCTACCAACTGCGGACCAAATATGAGACATTGGGAACATTCTCCTTCAAACCTCTCTTATCTGGAGTATCAGTTTTTCATGTTACAGATAATGATTTTATGATTTTAATATTGGGGTATCTTAACATTTTTACAATAATCCCTTTCTAAAGTGAATCCATAAAATTAGAGATTCTAAGGGCAAGCCTAAGGACTGTAATAATTAATTTTTTGATATCAGGATAATTAAGTCACCATAACAATTTGAAGTTTATTTTTTTATCATTTGTAATCTATATCATGAAAAATAAGTTATCTCTTTAAAATTGCCGTTGTTTGTTTTACTGTCTGTCCATCTAACCCAAATTAAATGGGTCCTTCTAACTTCCCACCAGCAGTGTTAAATGAACTAATTGTGATTTTAATTCTGGTTCCTCTTCCAGGAATCTTCACCCAGAACCAGATATAACAACCTCAAAAGCAACATACACCATAGATCACTTTCACGTTAAAAACAGGCTTTATGCAAATTTGCCACTATTTTCTGATACTCTGTAATGCTACCTGTCTGTTACAGTGAGATGACTTGAATTCTTTATCTTTTTTTTTTTTTTTTTAATGTGGTGAAGATCTAACCCCTGTCCCCTCAGAATGTGGCTTTCTTAGCAAGTGTGATAACTACGTACATAATACATAAGGGTGACATCATAAGGAGGGGGTGGGGCCCTAATACAAAACGACTGGCGACTTTTCCAAAAAAAGGAAAATTTGAACACAAATATTTGCAAGAGGAGATCGCCATGTGAAATCTAATAAGATGTCAGGGATTGTTTGAAATCATAGGAAGCCTTGGACATACTTTTGTTTCAAAGTCACTGGGAGAAACTGACCTTGATGTTATTTTGATGTAGGACATCCAACTGCTATTATAATAAGGCTAGGTTTTTAAAGCCACCTAATTTGCAGTAACATGTATTAAGGCTCTCAAAAATTAATACAAGCCTGTATAAGGAAAAGAATGTGATATGCATTGTAAGTGTGTCACCTAAAAAAAATGAATGCCTACACATAAAGCTGAACAAAACACAAAACCAATATTTATATGGATCTGGACAAGCCCAAGAGGCCTAAAAACTATATGAGCAACTATAGGCAACTAAAGAATGCTGAGAGATGGAGAAATAGTCTTTCCTAGAGAACAGTACGCAAATTGGTTATGCAATACTAAAAGGTCAGTCCTGAAAATACATACATACAAGTGACATTATAGAAATTGGGTATGCCATATTGATACCGTGTGTGTGTGTGTGTGTGTGTGTGTGTGTGTGTGTGTGTGTGTGTGTGTGTGTGTGTGTAAAACATCAGTTAATGAGTAAAAAGGCCATGGATTTAAAAGAGAAGAAGAGTGGGTATATTTAAGGCATTGGAGGGAAGAAATGAAGTTTTGAATGATGTAATTGTATCAGAATCTCAAAACAGTAATGAAAAACACACATAGAAAACTCAGACTTAAGCAAACATGAAAAACTATATGGACTATGCTCTCCAAACTCTGGCAGTCACAGTTGCCGTCATACAGGCTATGATTCTAAGTATCCAGACAAATCAGACTTGAGGAAGTCATAATCTACATGCCTTATGTATGTCTGTTTTTAAAAATGACAAGTGTAACATACAAATGAGTAATATTGACATACCAAAAGGATTATATTTAGGAATATATATATACCTATACATACACATATATATATATTGTATGCAATAACAGTTCATTAACACGAGGCTATATATTTAAAGAAGAATGGGGAGGAGTATTTGTAAGGTTGGAGGTTGGAAAGGAAAGGGAGAAATGTAATTATATTATAACCACAAAAATAAAAATAAAAAGTCTATATATTATAAATGTATGCATTTGGTTAATGATGTGTATTTGGTAAGATGAACCATCACTGTGTGACGCTCTCTGAGCATGTCTTGTGACGCATGAAGAGGATGGCTTTCCAGGAGCTAGGGACTTAGATTGCATAAAAGGAGAACATAAGCTGTGGACCAGCATTCACTTCTCTCCATTTTCTGACTATAGGTGCAACATAGACAGATATTTCAACTCCTGTTAGCATGTCTTCTCTGTCATGATGGACAGGACTCTCAAATGCTCCTCCAAAAATAAAGCCTGCCTTCCTTTATTGCTTTTGTGAACTATTCTCTTTAAGCAATAAGAACTGGAGCTGCTACAGGGCAGGAGGACTGCCATAGGCAAAAATCACTCAGAGGCACAATTATGTAAGAAAAAAAATGAGAGAAATTGAAGACCTATTAAATCCATTTGTTCAGACAATACAAATACAACAGATATTCTAAATATATACTTATTTTTATTTTCAGTTATGGAATCATCTGTGTTTCTAGAAGTATTAATTAAAGAAAATAGATTTAAAAATCTAAAATACAAAATTAGGCATAAAGATTAGCCTTTATTTAGAAAGGCCTTTATTTAGAGCCTTTATTTAGAGAGGTCCTTGGAAATTATAGGTGACGATGCAAACTAATGAAAGCCTGTCTTATTATTTAACTGCCTAACATATTTCTACAATGATTTTGTTGTTTTATTTGTCAATTTACCTTCTCATCAAATTTTTCATATTACAGAAAATAAAAAATGTTATTATTTTGACAAATATAAAAGTTTCTTTAATCACTGAGATTTCTGTTTTATTTGACAGGAGTTAATGCTGTAGTCTAGACTGCGCAGTTTAGTCTAGAATGCAGCCTTAATTTTATTCTGACACGAAACAGCAAACTTCCTACCTTAACTTCTAATGCACTAGGAATCAAGGCATGAGACAGCACTATCAATTTTAGTTATTTACTTTTAGAATAATTTCTTTCAACTTGATAATATGTATCTGACAACACCATTTCATCCTAATATTCTTGCAAATTTTACAGAAACTTCTGCCACTTTCTTTTATATATAAACCATGTGGTATTAGAACATTTAGATTTTTTTAAGGTTTTTTATTTTTTATTTTTTAAATTTTTTATTAATTTATTCTTGTATGTCCCCTGGAGGGGGAAACCTGGTGGCACTCAGAGGAAGGATAGCAGGTTACCAAGAAGAGACTTGTTACCTATGAGCATATAAAGGGGGAGGAGATCCCCCTCAGGAACAGTCATAGGGGAGGGTAGTAAGGGGAAAATGGGAGGGAGGGAAGTTGGGAGGATACAAGGGATGGGATAACCATTTAGATTTTTTTATTTATTTAAATCTTGACACAGTGCCTTACACTGCGGTTCAGGATAGAATTTTTTTTTTTTTTTATTAATTTATTCTTGTTACATCTCAATGTTTATCCCATCCCTTGTATCCTCCCATTCCTCCCCCCCCCCCATTTTCCCATTATTCCCCTCCCCTATGACTGTTCCTGAGGGGGATTACGTCCCCCTATATATTCTCATAGGGTATCAAGTCTCTTCTTGGCTACTTGCTGTCCTTCCTCTGAGTGCCACCAGGTCTCCCCCTCCAGGGGACATGGTCAAATGTGAGGCACCAGAGTATGTGAGAAAGTCGTATCACACTCTCCACTCAACTGTGGAGAATATTCTGACCATTGGCTAGATCTGGGAAGGGGTTTAAAGTTTACCTCCTGTATTGTCCTTGGCTGGTGCCTTAGTTTGAGCGGGACCCCTGGGCCCAAATCTGCCTATCATATTGTTCTACTTGTAGATTTCTAGGACCCTCTGGATCCTTTTATTTTGCTGTTCTCCCATGCGTCTCTCATTTAGAGTCCCAATAGGATGCCTTCCCCTCTGTCCCAGTTTCCTGGTAAGTGAAGGCTTTCGTGGGACATGCCCCTTGGGCTAGTATGCAGATATAAGTGAGTATATACCATTTGATTCTTTCTGCTTCTGGGTTAACTCACTCATTATGATCATTTCTAGCTCAATCCATTTATCCACAAATTTCGGGAATTCCTTGTTTTTAATAGCTGAGTAGTATTCCATAGTGTATATGTACCACAGTTTCTTTATCCACTCTTCTACTGAGGGACACTTAGGCTGTTTCCATGTTCTGGCTATTATGAATAAGGCTGCTATGAACATGGTTGAGCAAATTTTCTTGTTGTGTGATGGAGCATCTTCTGGGTATATTCCAAGGAGTGGAATAGCTGGGTCTTGAGGAAGCCCTATTCCCATTTTTCTGAGATAGCACCAGATAGATTTCCAAAGTGGCTGTACTAGTTTGCATTCCCACCAGCAATGAAGGAGTGTTCCTCTCTCCCCACATCCTCGCCAGCATGTGGTGTCGCTTGAGTTTTTGATCTTAGCCATTCTAATGGGTGTAAGATGGAATCTCAGAGTTGTTTTGATTTGCATTTCCCTGATGACTAAGGAGGTTGAGCATTTCTTTAAGTGTTTCTCAGCCATTTGATACTCCTCTGTTGAGAATTCTCTGTTTAGTTCTAAGCCCCATTTCTCAATTGGGTTATTCGGTTTGGTGGTGTTTAATTTCTTGAGTTCTTTATATATTTTGGATATTAGACCTTTGTCAGATGTAGGGTTGGTGAAGATTTTTTCCCAGTCTGTAGGCTGTCGCTTTGTTCTCTTGACAGTGTCTCCTGCCTTACAGAAGCTTCTCAGCCTCATGAGGTCCCATTTATTAATGGTTGACATTAAGGCCTGGGCCGTTGGTGTTCTGTTCAGGAAGTTGTCTCCTGTGCCAATATGTTCCAGGCTCTTTCCCACTTTTTCTTCTAAGTGAGTTAGTGTCTCTGGTTTTATGTTGAGGTCTTTAATCCACTTGGATTTGAGTTTTGTGCAAGGTGACAAATATGGGTCCAGTTTCATTTTTTTACACATAGACCTCCAGTTAGACCAGCACCATTTGTTGAAGATGCTATCCTTTTTCCATTGAATGGATTTGGCTTCTTTGTCAAAAATCAAGTGACCATATGTGTGTGGATTCATATCTGGGTCTTCGATTCGATTCCACTGATCAACCAGCCTGTTGCTGTGCCAGTACCATGCTGTTTTAAGTACTATTGCTTTATAGTACAGTTTGAGATCAGGTATGGAGATTCCTCCGGAGCATCTTTTATTGTACAAGATTGTTTTAGCTATTCTGGGTTTTTTGTTTTTCCATATGAAGTTCAGAATTGAACTTTCAATGTCTTTAAAAAATTGTGTAGTTATTTTGATAGGGATTGCATTGAATCTGTAGATTGCTTTTGGTAGGATGGCCATTTTTACTATGTTAATTCTCCCGATCCATGAGCAAGGAAGATCACGCCATCTTCTCAGGTCATCTTCAATCTCTTTCTTCAGAGTTTTGAAATTTTTTTCATACAAGTCCTTCACTTGCTTAGTTAGGGTAACTCCTAGATATTTTATATTGCTTGTGGCTAATGTGAAGGGTGTGGTTTTCCTAATTTCCAGGATAGAATTTTGTAACTAAGGGAAATTCAAACAAACCTCTTGCTTGCTTCAGCTCCCAGAGCCCTTCGATTTCATTCATGTCAGGCTATGTCACTGGTGTTTGTTTGTTGGTTAAAAACTAGACAAGTTAAGAACAAAACTTGTAATCCCAAAACTAGTCAGTTTCATTTATTCCATCTTTGTGATTTTTGCCAAAACTCAAGACTTCAGTCTCATGCCCAACACCCAAGGGCCAACACAATGAAACCAATGGTATTTTTGTAGATTTTTGTCTTATTTCGCTTTGTTTGGACAGTTCTTATTTTTTACTACTCTTTTGCTTAGATGTGATGGTTTTCTATATTGTGTTTTCATGGTTTTTGTTTGTGCTTCTTCTCTTTAAACAATCTGTTTTTAAAAATTTGTTTTCTAAAGAGAGAAAGCAAGCAAGCATGGAGTTGGGTGAGTGAGTGAAAATGATCTGGGGGGAGTTGCAGAAGGGGCAACTGTGATCAGAATATGTTGTATGATGAAAAACTATATTAAAAATAATAAATAGAGAGAACATATCAAACCCATCAAATAAAAATATGCTGCATACTCTAAAGTTGCCAATAAAACATTACATTTAAGGAAAAACACTATTTAGGTTTTTCTTCAATAACTAGTCTTAAATACATTTTCCAACCTGAATATGTATCAGTTTGATTTATCTCACTAATCCTCTTCTCTGTAGAGTGTAATATTAGGAGTTTTACAGAATGAAAATGAAACTGCCTTTTCAATAAACAAGGATTTTTAATAAGTTAATTGCTGTTCCTCTTCACAAGCCAAAGTGAAAGTCTGTGCCGGAAAAGTTCTTGGGTAATTCATTAGAATGCAGCTGTTCCCTTGCCTGTACAAATTATATCTTTGTTTATTATTTTTTCTTTATTTTTATTATAATATTTTACTTTTAAAAATGTGTCTTTGTTCTGTAGAGGATGCGAGGATGGGCAGAGTTTGGGAGGCAAAAATTAACCATCTGCTCCTAGACCTTAAAGTCATCACTGTTAATGGATAACATTAGTTAACAGAAGAAAGGCAAATTTTTGTCTTTATTTTTCCCTGCATAACCTGTATATACCTGATGGGCAGCTTGGTCTACATGTGATTCCCCTAGTAAGGGGAGCAGCGGCTGTCTCTGACAAGGACTCTGTTGCATGGTTTTTGATCCCTTCACTCTGACAGGGCTGCCATGCCTGGCCACCAAGGAAGAGGATGTGCTCAGTCCTGATGTGATTTTGTGTGTGCTGGGGTTGGTTGATGGGTAGGCTTCCCTTTTCTGATGTGTAGGGGCAGGGGAATAGGGGCAAGACGGAGGGGAATGGGACCGGAAGGGGAGGAGTGTGGGGGCTATGACTGGGATATAAATGAATAGATACAATTTTAAAATCCTGTCCAAACAGCTTTAAATGGTTCATTTTCATGTTTGTTCGTCTGGGCCTAGAAGGGCAGATGTCTTCTTGATCCCTCCATGTTCAGTTTTGGACCTTTAGTTACAATCTCTAAAATGCATGCAAGTTTTTAAAGCCCTGGAGTATATCTCTTATCCCATGACACAAAAATTGTTCTTCCATTATTGAAACAATGGATATCCTTTAATACACAAATTGAACCAAATAGTGCCTCATACACATAGAGAAAATCTAGCCCAGCATAGCTTCTCCTTTATTTGAATTGCAATCAGATTCCTCTTATGTAAAAGTCTTTTACTTATTGATGAATACATGCACTATTTTTGTCCCCCAAACCCCTGTGATACAGAAAAAAAATTAGTGATATTAAACATTGGGAATTTTGTTAGGAAATTAAAAACCCATCTTAAAGGAATGCACCAAATTTGCTGAGTTTCAACCCATACACAGGATGCCTAAAGCAAGCCAATGATGTGCATATATTTACACTCACTATATATTTTGTCGCTATACTCCGTAGACAAAAAGTGCTAATTAATTCTTTTAAATGATTGTTTAAAACAGTGATGGGGGTAAACACAAATGAATCAATAAAAAGGTATTAAGATAAAAAAAACTATATGGGAAATTCTGTTGTACTTAGACCCGTGTAACTGAAAATCTTCCTGTTAAAACAGAATATCTATGTTGACTGAGTAAAGGGGAATTTTCTCATAGTTTTATGCTTCTGACCATTGAGAGAATTTTCCATGTGATTGGATTGCTCAATTAATGTATCTGTGTTTTATTTTCTCGTGTGACCATATTTCTACATCTTTTCCAGTACCATCTCTGTCCCTTCATCTTTCTAGCCACGGTCACTTGAAACAGCATTTTGGTGAACTAGGGGAATCCTTTGAAGTCATACTAATGCTACCAAATTACACAGTGCTTAATTAGGTCTGGAGGCAACTGTGGACTACTCTAAATAGACACCACAGGCTGAAATGACAGATAGCCCCCCACAATCTCAACACCTAGTTGCAATGGAATAGAAATATGATAACGTTACAAATACTATCGTATGCTCCCACTGTTCCCCACTGTCTCCAGTAGAGCTTACATTTTGTGCTTTTGATATTTAGCACACCAGTAAACATAAAACGTTTGCAGCCACCTCTGTCCTCACTAAGGAAGACTCAAGATTCTCTATGGTTTTCACCTTACTATAGAGCAGTCTTCTCTGTCAAGCATTCGGCAACTATGCCGTCTCTTAAAGATCTACATTTCAGGGGGTTTGCAGTTCTTGCTCCCCACATCCTGCTGCTGTGTGGGCTCTTCCTCTGTTCCCAGAGTGAATATCCTCATTGGCTGAGAGTTTAATGAACCAGAACAAGCACAGCATCACCAAACAGGATTAATAGGTTCACTACTGCCTTAAGTCAGTGTGTACAGTAATAGACTCTAACTAGTCTCTCATACCTGTTCATTTTCCTTTCCTTCTAAGTTGAACAGTGCATCGATGTTTTTTATTAAAATATTATTTTTTGGTGACGTTGTCATGGAGTTGATTGAAGAATTTCCAAGGTTCCAACGTCAGTTGCCAGAATATGACCAGAGAGCCCCAATTTAAATATTTATGCATACATGTCAATCGTCCGAATACAAAAGGTACCGTGCCAGGTGCTTTCTCAGGACAGCCACCAGGCTGTTAGTGTTTCCACAAATACCATCTCTAAAACCGATCCTCAAAATTACACACTGGGACGTGTTTATTGGAAATTAATAAGGGGCCTGGGCTAAATGCATTTCAGGGCACCAAGGTGAGGTCAAGACACTAATTAGGGAATCTCACATCCATAAGTTGAAAAGAATGATTGTTTAAGACTGATCCACCCAGTCGTCTTCTGGGGTTTAATGTTATGAGTCACTCCTTTTTCCTAGGCAGGAAAGGGCTACTGGTAAATTTTATACCAAGTAGGGTGGATAAATGGTTCACTGCTGTGTTAAGGAAACTGCAAGAAAGCGACTTAGGCTATAAGCTATCAGTACTCTGGGTTCCCTAAGCAAGAGTGCAGCCTTTCTTGAGACATACTTCAATCTGCACAAGCACAATGAATTTAATTTGGTTTAAGGATACGGATTGCATTGTAAACAGGCCAACCAAACTGTTCAATATAGCAGAGCATATGTTTGGGATTTTTCAAACTTGATTGTCTTTAGCTGATAGGAGAAACATGTACCTTCTATAGGGGTAGTAAATTGTAGGTTTCATATAATTGTTAGTGGACCCAAGATTGAAATAACCACCTTGTCCTTTCTGCTTCAGTACTTTTGTTCAGGAATGCAATGAAAAGAACATGCTTTCATCACACGATGAGATAAATAACAATAAATAGATCTTCAAAACCATCTTACAAAATATAAAAGTTCCACTTGTGAAGAAAAGACTCTATTGCCAAAGAACCTGTGACACTTTAGACACAGAACTTAAAGAAATCAAGCTGGATCTGATCTGGAATCCCTGTCTTTGAGAATGGCCTCTCCGTATCCAAAGACTTTATGTTAGTTGCCAAGAGGAACAAAAGCAACCAGTAGGCCTCCCCATCTATAAAGCCTGTGAGCAACAACAACAACTAGTCAGAAAGATAGTCCCGAGGATACAATAGTGGCACTTTTATCTTAGCCTTCTGATTGGACATAAATCCCAATATATAAAAGAGAATTCTTGGTACTGTAAAACTAAACAACTTCCCTTTGTTTAGCATCATACATCCTACAAGAGATATCAACTATTGATATGTTTTTCAGTGTGACTCCTAACTATATTCCACATACTTATCCTTAGAGTTACAGATAAACGTGGCTCTTGTCTTTCACTAAACATGTCTTTTGGTAGTAGACATAGACCATTACAGAAAGACACAACTACTAAAAATGTTGAGAGCACCTGGTTGTAAGGTAGATACATTTATGGTCCAAGTCACAAATTATATTAATCTAAAAAAACAAAACACTCCCATGACAACTGACTGGAAGAAACAAAACTATGTACATTGATGAATAGAATCCAAAACATTCCCAGACGATCAAAGATGATCAGTTAGAGGCATGAGTTCTTATCCCAGAGTCTAAATGAGCAGCGAGGATGGGCACAAGCAAAAGGACAAAGCAGCATATTAAAGAGAAGAGACAAAGGAGAGAGAAGAGAAGAGGGGAGAAAGGAAGCGAATGAGAGAGGAAGGCAGAAAGCCAAGGCATACAAACGTGGCCTATTCCCAATAAGATAGAAAAGCTATGAAGTTTAGGAACACTGAATAGGAGCGATTAAAAGCAAAACAAAGCAACAATGAAAACAAACCTCAATAAGCAAATGCCCAAATGAGGAGTAAGTGGACATAATTCTTTTTGTCATTTCACAAAACAATAGATGCCGTGCCTAGAGATTTCTGAAATCAAAGCAGCAAAAATAAGAACAAGCAGTGATGTATATTAATGAGGTGGGGTTTGGCGCCTGGGCTCGAAATGTGATCCCTACACTCCATGATACCAAAACAAGAATTCCTAAGACTATTCTATATAGTCTATGATATAGTCTATATATCACCCAACTGAAAGTGATAAAATGAAATTCTTGTATTGGTGAGTCATATGAGAATATTATTTGAACCATACTTCTTCAAGATATTGTATTTAAAGATTCCATAAAATTATGAAAGTGGCTAGATTGCAAAACACGTAGCCAGGAGGTCATGAGATTAATGATTTAATTCGATATATGCACATTAATTTTTCTTTCTATAGATTAGTAAAACTTCAAATTATTATTTAGTTTGCCTCAAATGATTATTTTTCAAGTATGATCATTTATTTCCAAAGAAATGTTCAAGGTTAAAAGCAACAGCTAAGCCATACATAAAAAAAGAGCATTTTCATAAAACCGTGAAGAGAATGATGGACAAAGTCACTGTAAAGTCTCAAAATTTAGCTGTAATGATTCAGACTCAATTAAAGGACGAGGAACTCCACAAGGAGACCAACAGAACCAATAAATCTGGGTGCAGGAGCCCTTGCAGAGACTGATGCACCAACCAAAGACCATGCCTGGAGAGTGCCTAGACCCCCTGCCTACCTGTTGTCTATTGGCAGCTCAGTCTCCATTTGAGTCCCCTAATATGAGGACCAGAGGCTGCCTCTGTCATGGATTCTGCTGCCTGCTCCTGGATCATTCCTCTCTGTCAGGGCGGCCTTGACAGGCCACAAAGGAAGAGGATGCACATAATCCTGATGGGACTTGATAGGCTCAAGTCAGAAGGTAGGAGAAGAGGGATTCCTGCCCCCTTTCTGAGGACTAGTAGAGGTAGTAGGGGGAAAGAAGGAGAGTGAGACCAGGAGGGCACAAGGGAGTGGGCTACAATCAGAATGTAAAATGAATAAATTTTTTAAAAATTAAAAGAAAAGATTTTCCAAACATTTAAATATGCTCCACTTTCCCCTATTTATTTATTTATATAATCACTTTATTTAATCCCAATCCCAGCCCCTCCCTCCTCTTCTCCCAGTCCCACCCCATCCCTATTTCACTCTACCCATTTCACCCTCTCCCTCTTCCCAGAGAAGGGGAAGCCCCCACTTGGTACCAATCTACCCTGGTATCTCAAGTCACTGCAGGACTAGACACATTCTCTCTTGTTCAGGAGTGACAAGGCAACATAGCTAGTGAAAGCGACCCAGTGGTAGGTAGCAAATTTAGAGAGAGTCCCTATTCCTATTAAGGGGCCCATATGTAGTGGTGGATGCTTAGGTTCTGTCCATGCAAGCTCTTCGGTTGGTGGTTCAGTCTCTATGAGCCCCTGTGAACCCAGGTTAGATTACTCTGTAGGTTTTCTTGTGGTGTCCTTGACTCCTCTGGCTCCCTCTTTCCCTCCTCCCACTCTTTCACAGAGCTCAGCCCATTGCTTGGCCTTGGGTATCTGCATCTGTCATCTGCATCTGCCAGACAAAGCATCTCAGAAGACACTTATGCTAGACTCCTATCTGCAAGCATAGCAGAGTATCATTAATAGTGACAGTGGTCTGCCCTCTCCCGTGGGGTGGGTCTTAATCAGGCCAGTCACTGCTTGCCAGTCTTTCAATCTCTATTCATCTTTGACCCTATGCCTCTTGTGGACAGGACACATTTTGGGTTGAAGGTTTCAGGTGTGGGTTGGTGTGCCCTCCCTCTGCTGGGAGTCCCACCTGGCTATAGGAGGCGCTATCAGTATGCTCCCTAACACCCATTGCATGGAGTCTCAGCTAGGGTCACCCCATAAACTTCCAGGAGCCTCCCCCTATTTCTGCTCTTTCTCCCAGTTCTCCTCATCTGTTCTCCTCCTCCTCCTCCTACCCACCTGATCCCCACTGCACTTATCCCTGTCACCCCATCTCCCACCCAGTTACCTCCATGCCACCTTTTTCACATAAAGGCTGATAACATTTCATCTATCTGTTTTGAGACCAAGGACACTGGTTTTATTTCTTAAATAATAGTCTTTGAAACTAAGGAAATGTTGTCTCTTAAAATAATCAGTTGGTGCTTTTTGCAAGTCAGTCAAGAAGGAAAAAAACTGGATAAAATATAAAAATTGGAGCTTATCAATTTGAAGAAAATGATCATTTTAATTGCAGTTGTTCAAATAAGGCTAATAGGATATATTATTATCATAATCATAACTGCACGATCAATGACGTTCACTAAATAATATGGAATAATGTCATTCTAAAAATTTGTATTTAATTCAGAGTCACATCTGAAGTGAGCTTTAGAATTTTAAAATAGACGAAAGAAAGTATTCCAAGTAAATTGTCTTATAGAAATGATTCAAATTAATTTTGTATCATGAAAAAAAATAGTTAAACAACTCTGGATTCTGAGCATCATGTTTTTGAGATGCAGGTGTATTGAGCCAAAGCACTACTGGACAGGGTTTTAGTTCTATAACTAGGGAATCAGAAGGGCTGTTCACATGTAAAAACAACAGAAAATTGGCCTAATTAATTTTGCATTTCGGAAAGCAGGTTAAGTCTAAGGATAGAAAATGAGGGGATATTATGCAGAAACAAATGATGAGACAGAGAAAAATGAACATTAGCCCTTATTATAATACACAACATCTCTGCTACCGGATAGCTGCTGGCTGCTGGAGCCTCAGTGCTCTCTGACTTTAAAGCAATATGAAGGTGGGAGTGGGGACAGTTTGGTATTATGTGCATGCTTTAAATGTTGGGCTATTATCTGGGAAAATAAAATACAATCTAATGTATTTAGTATTCTGGAATTTACATCTTTCGAAAGTTCTGTTATAGAGACATGCTTAGCTCTGTTAAGTCATGTGTGGCTACTCTCAAAATGATGAAAAGGTTGACCTAATGCAATGCCTGTTCATATTCACAGTCTAATATCATTCAGTGGCGGGGCTTTCTGTGCTGTCCTTGCAAAAGCTGTATCACAGCAAGATACAGATACAGACACAAAGACAGAGTCCCAAGATAACATTCATGCAAGCACATACCTTACTCACCCAACAGACAGACAGGCAATGACAGAAGACTCAGGGAGACAAGGAATTCAGAGTAGAGACTGCAAACCTGGACTGCTCTCGGCTAAACTGCTCCAAGGGAAAGTGTGTTTTATTTCTTTTCCTCAAAGAAAGACCACAATGCGTGCACCATGTGTTATTTTGAGTTTATCACCAATGCATTCAATGCAGCATAGTTCTTTTATAATTTCCTACATATATAAACTGCATTCATATAGTCATATCTCACTATTTCTAGTCTCCTTCCCACTCCAATTAAGCTTAAGCTCCTGTTTTCCTACCATTTCCTTCCAAACATTTTTTTTTTTGATATGCACTAAATGTAACCAGGATAATCTGTGTGAACACAAGTTTGGAACTATTCACTGGGGACTGGTAGACTTTTCACTGGGAATACAATTAATGAACCCTTCAGTAGCCTGAGTTCATTGGACAGGCTACTTTGATGTGTCTAGAGATTTGTATATACCCTCATCATACAGATGAGTTTTTGTAAGTCATAGCTGCATGATTGTATTGACTGTCATGTCCAGGGGACAGAATTCCTTCTCCCTGTCTTCTCACTCTTATATTCTTTCTATCTCTTCTTTCCATGAAATCTCTGAGCCTAGTAGGAGTGCGATAATGTGCTGTGTAGAACCAAGCACTCACTGTTTATCTCTTTCTCAGCACTTCAGGCAGCCATTGTCTCTGCATTCATTAATAATCAATGCGAAAAGGGTCCAGGAGTAATATTTGTCTATGGATATAAACATACGTATTTATAAGGCAACATGGAACCAAGGAATTTTTACCTGGGCAACAGTACTAAATTCTCCTGTGACAATTCTAAGTTTTCCAAAGACCTCCTTAGCCATAGGTTTTGACCAGATTTCCTGAGCTATGTATTAATTCCTTCTGTGGAGCAAGTGTTCCTCAAATCCAATCAGAGCTCAGTTGGTTGCCACTGTCACAGTCATGCCATCATTTTGGACATAGGCAAATCTTGCCTCACAGGTTGATATTGTGGATCATAGATTGCATGGCTGCATAAAGGCATGAATATGTTGTTCCTTCAGCAGCCTACATAATACTTTCTGGCACTATGAAAGCTACCCAGCAGTGTGGAAGCTTCCAGACCAGTTCTGGCTTGATTTTTCCATATCTTAAAGCCAAGGTTCATGATGTTTCTAGCATTAGGGACATTTCAACTCGTCCTGGTGGGCAATCGTGAACAGTGGTGGAAGATTGTATCATTTGGGGACCTCAGGGCTTCCTGTACAACAACTTTTATGAAAGTCTCTCACCTGGCACTGAGATCACAATACACTTACCGTGGCTTCTAAGAGCAGTGTTATCTACATATGCAGGATCTCTGTTTTGTAAATATCTTTTAAACTTTACATTTTAATGTAAAATGTGAATCATGCAAATAACATGCAAAGTAATAAGATTCTATATGTTTTTATTTAAAGTATTCTTAATGTGAGTTAACCATCCTTTGTCCTTTATTTCCCTCTTTCTCTACCCCCATCTCTGCTTAAGCCTTCCACCACCCCAAATTAACTTTTTCTGATGCAAAATTGTCTTTATTTAATTTGTTTTTCAAACATACACTTTTGAATTATCTTGTGACTTTTGTTCATTTGGTTGTGAGCCTGTCCTTCAATAGCTAAGGCATCTTTCCAGCCCTTATGTTGTTACTTTAAACAATTTTCTGATTGGTATAGGTCAAATTTAGAGGTTTGATACTTTAATAAAAAGCATCATTCAATTTATTAGCATAAAATACCCTGTCATTTTCCTCACAAATTTTTTTGGGGAATTCAGCATGAAAATCCTCTATGTGCTTTGTTATATTTAAAGTATGGATTTAAATATAGAGAACTGTAGTTAGCCTCTCTCTCTCTCTCTCTCTCTCTCTCTCTCTCTCTCTCGTGTGTGTGTGTGTGTGTGTGTGTGTGTGTGTGTGTGTGTGTGTGTAGCTTCTGCTGTGTTGTAATGATGTTTAACATCTCTGTGAGTTTGAGACCAGCCTGGACCACAAAGCAAATCCAGAAGAGCCAAGGCTACCCAAACGGAAAAATCTCTATGAATCAGCAGTCCACCAGGCCTTTGAAGAGAAACTAACTCATTTATGGATAGCTTTAAGTATAGTAGTCTTAAAATTTATCCATTACACTATTTATATTGGTTTGAAGGAAACGTGCCTCATATTATTAGGCATTTGAATGCTTTCTCCCCAGTTGGTAGTGTTACTTGGGTAGATCTAGGGGCTGCTGTTGCTGGAGGAAGTATATCTCTTGGGGCAGACTCTTGAACTGGAACTCCAGTTCTATCCCAGAACTGGAAGCCAAATAAACCCTTCCATTTATAAGTTTCATTGGTTATGGTATTTTATCATAGCAATAGAAAATTAACTATACAAACATTGTTCTTTTATTTAGATCTTCTCTGTTACATTTTGTTAGAAAATGTTTAATTTCCTTTATATCTGAGAAGTTCTTTGAACATTTGAAGATTTTTATGCCAAATACATCAGACTTCCTACACACAAGAATTAAATGTTACTCTCAAGATTAGCCTGCATGAAATGGTCATTTCCTAATGTCCAACTTTTATTATTAATATTAAGTTATCTAAACTATATTATTTTTCTCATTCCTATCTGGTCACAAATACACCTAAATTGTATCTCAGTCTTCAATTTTCTTTGACGTATAATCAGTGCTATCTTACTACCACATTCTTCCCTATAATTTTACTTTATGATGAGCAATAGTATAAATTGCTACTTATAACTCCAGGTGTTACCAGTGTGGAAGGAAAGTGGTAATTTTCTAAACCTTGATTTTATTTCATACTTATGTCTTTAATTCCAGTATGTAGTGAAGTTTGTGACTGTATATAGGAAATGGAAATAACTGTATAATGGAAAATGGAAATAAGAAAGTACAAAGAGTTTGAAAAAATATGAGTTTAACTAAAAAATTCCTCAAGTTAAATATCTAAGTAAAAATTCGTAGGAAGATAAGTCACAATTCAAAAAACGTAATACATAGTTTTTCATGAGTAAACTATATGAAACATCAAATTAAAATGTTTTTCTCTCAATTTTAGTAACTTTTTGATAATTTTCTACAGTGTATTTTGATCACATTCATCCCCTCTTGTCACTCCTTCCAAATCTATCCTCACTTCCCAAAGCAACCAACTGTGTCCTGTTTGATTTTTAATGATGAAGACCAATTTATTCTGTTTACGCAGTCATGAGCATCTGACCTTCAACAGAGGCTGGTCAACCTGCCAAGACCACACTGACCCTCCGTCTCCTATTAGCTATCTATGTTCAATATCTCCTTAGTTATGGGTGAATCTCCACACTGACCTCCTTCCTATCTCCAGGATGGAATTCTGCTGGCTAGAGCTTGTGCAGGCCTTTTCCCATACTGTCTCAAATGATGGGAATCTCTATCTGAAACTTCCCTGCTGTTCCTTGAAGTCATCTTCTACATGTTGTGCTTATTTGGAAGTAAGGGGTCAGTAAATACGTGTTTCATGTAAGGCATAGCATCCTACAGTTCTTTATTCTCTGAACCTTTACGGGTCTTATATTTCTGTGTTAATCATAATCTACAGCAAATAGAAATTTCTCTGGCGAGAGCTGACAAATGCATTAATATTTGGGTTTAACAATAAGTTGTTAGGAATCAGTTTATTATGATGTATATTTAGCAAAGCAATTGTAGCAGTTTCTCCCTTAGAACCTATGACCTATCCTAGCCACAGATTCTTGTCCCCAATAACGGTGCCCAGGTATAGGTTTCGTTTTGTGGAATGGGTTTTAAATTGAACAGAAAGTGACTGGTTATTCCCACGGCACTTGTGCCATTATTGAACCAGTTGACAGGCCTGTCTTGCCAGACAAGTCACTGTAGCTTGCAGGGTTCGAGCCAGGTATGATTGGTGATTTCTTTTCTCCTCTGGTAACATGCATAGTGCATTTCATCACCATGAAAGTTAGACATTAGGGATGAAGCTTCTAATTGAGTATCAGCTTGGTTTCTCCATGTTCTACTAAGTGTGTGGTGTTTTCAGCCATAGGGTCCTACTGTCACGTTCTGGAAGGTATCCTAAAGCATCAGTAATGTGTAGGTGTTTATGACCGGATTTGCCACAACTTTAAACCAGGTAGCTCATCCTTGGAACTATTCTTTATATTAATTCTCCTGTGTCATCTAGCAGGGGTGCTGTTGGCCCATTTTTGGGTAGCTCCATTTAAACTCTTTGTCTTTGTGTGTATGCATATATTTTAGGAAATTTCTACAGTAGTTTCCATATGGCTTTTTCAAATTGTCTTTAGTGTGAGTAATCCCCCTCCACATTCCCTCCTATACCATTTCTTACCATCCCACATCTCATTAACACTTCTTGTACAATTACTTGCCTTTAACACTTTATAACCCTGTCTTTTATCTCCCTCTTTTGAAACATTCCATCATGGCCCCTTACCAGCTTCTTGATCTGTATGATTAGTCTAAATTAAATACAAATACCTGAAAATTCAAAGCATGTTCTTCTCTACTTCCTCCTCTTTCATACCCCTGATATCCGGTTTTATGTCTTATGTTGAAGACCTCGATCTATTAGTGCTCAAGTTTTGTACAGAGTAAGAACTAAGGTCACAGCTTAATTTTTTTACAAGTATTCATCCACCTTGAACAGTGTTTTTCTTAGCGGTGTTATTTTTCTTAAATGTGCATTGTTGGACTATTGTCAAAAAAAAAATCAGATATCTTTAGGAGTGTGGAACTACATGTGAGTCCTCAATTCTTTCCATTGATCAACTTATATGTTTTTATGCCAGTACCAAACTTTTAAATACTATAACTATTATATAACTCAAAATCTGGGACGATGTAACCTTCAGCTATTGTTTTATTGTTCAGTATTATTTGGCGATCCCAAGTCTTTACTATTTTCATGTTAAACTTAAGGTACATATTTTTTATATTTATGTTAAGAATTATGCTGAAATTATTATGGAAATGGAATTAAACGTATCATTGCGTTTGGTAGGATGGTCAATTTCCCAATGATAATCCTGCAAACACATGAGGATGGGAGGTCGTTCAATTTTGTGGTATCTTCCTCAATATTCTTTTTTAGTGTCTTAAAGTTTTTGTAGACAGGCTTTCCCCTTGCTTGTTTAGATTTATCCTAAGATATTTCTGAGGTTCTTTTTAATGGAATTGTTTCCTTGATTTATTTCTTGCTACAGTTGTTGTTTATGTATAGGAAAACTACTAGTTTTGGGGTGTTCTTTCAGAAACCAAACAAAGTTATATGAGAATAAATACAACCTTGACTTCTCAAAGAAACTAGGATGTAGAGTTAATTTTTGAATTCTAAATGATGTGAAACTATCACCAAAATGTAACAAAGGAACAATTCGTAAGTTCTCTCATTCTTCAACATTGTGCTGAGACATGGTGTGATCATCTCAGTCTTTAGGGAGTCAGCAACTTCAAGAATTCAATTGTAAAAGTTCATTTGGGAATAGTAGAATAAAGTTTATGCTGAAGTGAGACAGTGTGAAAGTGGAGAGGCTGAAGAGATCAGTGATTCAGAGCCCTGGCTGCCCTTTCTGAGGACCCAGGTTCAGTTCCCAGTACCCGCATGGCACCTCACACCTGTCTGTAATTCCATTTACAGTGCTTTTGATTCCCTCACTCAGATGTACAGGCAAAACACCAATGAGCAAGAAACAAAGATAAATTATTTAAAAAGTAGAAAACTGAAAAAATTTTCAATTAATGGTTGCAAGTTCTTTTTCTTTAAACACAAAAATCAAAAGATTAGAAGATATTTTTTCTACCAAATATTTAAGCATGTTGTTGATAATATTAGTATCACTTATGTTGTTTTAAAAATAAAAATGAATGAAGTAGATAGCTTTAAATTTATGCAATAAAATACATCATCAATCATTTAAGGATTAAAATTTTAAATATATTATTGTGGCAAATTATTCTGTTGTTAGGCGTAGGAGCTTCATTTAGGGCTTTCCTCTATTAAAAATTCAAAACTATACATCACACAAAATTAAAAAATAATGTGAGAAAGAAAACAACAGAAGATAATTTGACCTTTGGTGGGCAGTAAAAGGCTTTATGAGGTCAGCCTTGAGTCAGATGCAAATAAGATGGTACATTAGAATAGAAAAGAGTGAGAGCAGCTTAGAAAGCTGATCCATTTTGAGTCCATTTCCAACCTTGGCATCATCTAACTTTTCTGCCTAGAGAAATCATTGAAAAGATAGGAAAATCATAAAATGTGGGACCTCGTTTCACCCAATCGTAGACGGCAGCAAAGCATAGAGCTATAGGACGTAGCTTTGATAGAAGAGTGATCTGTGTTTTAAAAGTATTCCTTCATGCATGTGCATTAAGTTGTTTTAAAAAACACTCAAATAAAACCATATCTACTCAGCAGCCAAGGGTGACTTGAAGTTTTTGAACTTCAGACAGTCTTTAAACTATTTTCTTCCGTTGGAGCAATAAAAGCATTTCAAGCATGCTCTCTTACTATCTCCTCCTTTAAAACACAGAGCAGGACCCTAATGCTTCTCCTGACCTAGAACTCACCATTCCTCAGCATCAAGCCCAACATCTGGCATTACAGGTGTTCTTAACAGCACACCTGACATGATTGTCTATGTTATTCAAAACATTAAAATTGAACATTTAAGTACCTATTGGAAAATACAAGTCCTACTTAGTGGGCATAGGGTAGAATTGACCTATAACCAAGAGCAGCTCATTTCTTGTGATGGCTGAGTTTGAGGCTTTCTTCTTCTTTCCTCCATTTTTTAATTTTTAATTTTCAGTATTTATTCACATTACATGCCTATTGTTATCCCCTCAATTGTATCTTCCCATTCTCCCTCCCCCCCTCTATCATCCTATTCCTCTCCCCTAGACCTGTGAGAGAAGTGGACCTCCTTCCCCACAATCCAAGTAGCTCTACAGAACATAACACAAGGCAAAGTTCTCAATGAAATGCTCATAGGAACACATTCAGTCAATAACTTCCTAAACCAACATTTCCAAAAATGCAGTGTCAGACCCTACTAGTGCATTATGGCATCTGGCTAAGAAAATGTGATTTCAGCCAGAACGTAAAAAATAAAGAACAATGAGAGAATAACACACACACACACACACACACACACACACACACACACACACACACTCAAACATCTCAGTCTCCTACTGGTAAATATATTTCTTATGTGTGGGTCAGCCAAAATATTATAAAATTTATTGCCAAAGGGTATCTACTGTCCTGTATGCCTGATTAGTTTATATAGTGAAGTAGGCAGAAGGATACAGGATTAACCAGACAGAAAAATCCTACATTTCACTGCACCTCTTGATTCTGGCACTATATTGCAGCAAATGTTGTACTACTCGGACCTTATATTTGCAGTTAAAAATGTTGAAAGCAGGAATTCTAACGGTTTATCCCTGATCTTATAGAAATGACATAAGCTATATGATACTTACCCTTCATTTTATCTGCTTATGTATGGATGTTGGTGGCAGTGATGTGGACCCCTCTAATGCTTAGCCCCCTTTAAGACTTTTAAAATAAGCAGGACAAAGTGAAACTAACAACAGTTTTGTAAAGTTAGGCTTGCTTTAATTTTAAGACACTATTAAAAGACAAATGTGTTTAATAATGCCTTTGCTAAGGCATACATTCAGGTAATTGAAATAACATCAGTTGGAAATATTAACCTCTGTTAAAATTATGTCATCAATATTATTTTTGTATATGTTTTAAATATTGTATTCTTAAAGACTGTGAATAGGAATCAATTTTTTAGTATTAGTTAGCCTCACAACTTTTAATACTTGTTTTTACCTTATTTTAGTATAAAGCCATAAAACTTAATTCATATCAATATAAATAGCATTTCCAACTACTAATAAAAAGTTGTAAAAATATTAAGCCAAAGCTTGGAAGAAAAGGGAAGGCAACTCTGAGTTCAAGACCAGTATCGTCTATGTTAAAAAAAAAAAAAGGCTAATGGGGACTACATAGTAAGACCTTGACTTATAAAAAAAAAAGCAAAGAAAAGAAATATTAATAATTGCTTCAATAAGTACAATAAGATATAGGACAATTTCAAAATATTTGAACTTTCATTGGCCTCCCATAGTAAAACATTTCTTAGTAGCTGATAAATCTCCCTCTAAGGCTGCTATTGTGCCAAACGTTTGAAAATTGTAATTTTACTTAATCATTGCAAAACTCCACATTAGTTATTTATCCTAGTTTATAGAGAGATGCTTTAAATATTGATGTCATTTTGCTATCTTAATAATTCAAAAGATGGTCATGATCATCCCTGTAATAGAGGAGGTAACTGAGTGGATCAAGGTCAGCAAATAAAATTGCGAAACTGGATTCAACTCTAATTGTGGTTCTAGAACTACTTTCTCTCTCCTCATCCACTCACATTGGCATTAATTGTTCTTCTATTAGATCATAGAGTATGTCCATGACATAGGCAGAGTAATAGTCAGTCTATAACTATTGAGACTTCACTAAATGGAAGGGAAGGCATTTAGTAAAAATATTTTGTCTCATGGTTCCTGAGACTTCCATCTGTGACTGTTTGTCCCTTGTGCTTAAGCAAAGCATCCTGTCAGTGGAGCATGCAGCAGAGGATGATGGGAAAGAAACAGAAAAAGGCGGGATGCTAGCATTTAGCTAAAACTCATCTTTTCCTCTGACATTTTCCAGGCCCATATTCCATGCCATGATATCCATATCCAGAGTGGGTCTTCCCCTTCAGTCAGTCCTCTCAAGAGATTCCCTCACAGATTCACACAGAGATGTCTTCATCACTCCCCAGGGCACTTTCAACCCACCCGTATCAACAATCAAAACCAACCACCATGCTACCCATTACTTTTATTAAATGGAGTGGACGTGATGGGACAAGACTTACCAAAGGCTGACTCCAGACTCTGTTTTCCAAGTTAGTTTAGTGAGCACTCGTGAGGAGTACAGAGAGCCTATAGGAGTTATATAAAAATGTATGGTGGCGGAGAGAGAATGGCTAGACACTGAGGAAGGGGAGAAGGGTCAGAGCATGCCACAATGCAGATATGCTACTGACACACTCTAACCTGCATGCCTGGGAGGGGTGCGAATGCTCTAAAGAGACACCCATGGCCTCTTTGGTTATGAGACTGAAACAAGGCACCCTGGGAAATAAAATTGAGGCCAATCTTATGCCAGGTGAAGTTAAGGGCTGAAGCCTGGTGCCAGTCAGGAGAACTTGTGTCCTAGGAAAGGGATTTCATGGTGTGTCAAGTTGCCAGACCACCTTGCAGCGTTAAGACTGATACCCAGACAATGATGGGTCTATGATGGGCAGGATAAGACCCTGACTGGAACTGCTTAGAGATACATATAACTCTCACCTTCATTTAAACCTTGAATTCATGGCAGGCACCCTGAAGATAGGCATAGGGTAGGGGGCCTCCATGAGGACTCTTGTCCCCTTTCATGGTGTGGACACATTGAAAGACTCTCTCTTTTTTTTATGCTTTTTCACTATTAATTTGTCTCTATTAATCAGCTTATTGGGGATGTGTGACTACACCTGGCTTTTTAAGGCTGCCAGGGCTCTGAGGCTAAAGCCAGGTACAATGGTGGCTTGTGCATCTGCTTGTGAAAGGCAGAAGGCCCACCAGATCCACACATGGGTCTAGAGATAAGGTGTTTTGGAGGGAGGCAGGCCATAGCACCAGGATTTGCTTCACCTTGTGGTATATTCAACTGATTAAAAACAAGTAACCTTAGCTGCAAAACTTGTAGTTGAAATATGACTTGCTGGGCACCGGTCTAGGAAATGTATTTACCTATGTTCCTTTAACCTCATCCAAAGCTCTGAGAGAAAAAAAATAGCACTCCATTTCCATTTGTAAGGATGGGAACACTGAGATACAGAGAGGTTAAGCAGCCTGCCCAAAGACAAGCAAATGTGGAGTTTGCAGCTGGCAACTACAAAGTCCTTTAGGGAGACTGGTGGAGTTTGTGTCACAGGCTCAGCCACCTGCTGTGGTAACCATGTACAGATATCCTGTGATTTGTTTTCAGCATGGGTAAGTAGAGGGAAAAGTGGCTTCACTTGAGGCAGAAATGGTGCTCCTGTATAGGATGCAGAAGGATTAGGCATCTCTTCCCATGCTCCAACTGGCATCCCCCTTCAAATAGGGAGAAGTGCAGGAAAGCAACAGAAACAGCTTTCATTGCATATCAAAATGCGACACTTTGGGGTCTAAGAAGGGATTAAGCTATCAACACTGACTCTCTTAGACTGGTGAACACCTCATTTTTAGTCTAAAAGGGACTCCACGTGTTTCATGAGCATTCAGACTCTAATTTGTTTATGACCAAATTCAAGCCCCATAAACCTTGATTAGCTCTATTTGCCAGTGAGTTTGACTGCATACACAAGGAGGCCACTTACAGGTGTCAGGGTAGGTATGCTGTGATTTATACTTGTACATTGCTAACAAGAACATGGAAGGCAGAAGGAGAGACGAGTTGTGCAGCTCTGCCTGAGAGGAAGCATTTGCTCTGAGATCTGTGCCCTCATCCTGTGCAATGGGGAAGTCTCTAAATAATTAACTGAAATGTCTTAGGCTACTTCAAAATTTATTATTTTGTCTTTCATTTCAAGAAAGTAGAAGGAATTGCTTAGTTCTTGTGATCTAATTGGAAAAAAAGGGCTAATCTAATCTAAATGATTGGAAAGTGGAATACTATTTGTGCATGGGGAGCCCCTGTGATCTCAGTCTGCTCACTAATCCTATGTCCATGCCAATTTGTAAGGCATGTGTCACGCTATATGTAATTAATGTTGTATGCAATATATTTCAACATATTTAAAAGAAATTTCCCTGTTTACTATAAAGGGTGAATGAGTAAACTCAGGTTATACAGGCTATGCCATCTTACACAGAGTTACTCATTGAACAGGTTTCTGTGGACTCCAGTGGTATTCAGCCACTTTGTAAACTGAGTGGTCATTCACCCAAAGCATAGGCAGGCTGAATGATACCCTTTCTTGCTTAGAAAATTTAGGAAAACTGTATTAAGAAAGGAAGAAGATAAACCAGTAGGAAGAAGAGGAGGGGAAAAAGGAAAAGATAGAGGTTCATTATATTTGGCCTTAATCTTATCTGCTAGCCGCCTAGTTCCGAAAGTGATGTATATCTTCACCTCTATGCATTTTTCCAGTGTTCTGTTAGTGTGGCCCTTGACACTTACTCTATCACAGACTTCCCCTAATCTATCAAGTCACCTCTGTGGTCTTTAAACTTCACCATCTCTGTTAACTGTTGCTTCTTAGAATACATACACATGGAAGTTTCTGTCAACAAACAAGCAAGCAAGCAAGCAAACAAACAAACAGAAAGATAGACAAGCTTTTCTTTCCTCTATCATTGAGACTATTTTTTTTTCTGGCCCTTCTCAAAACTAGTCTTCTTTGAGACCATTTGTCATGTTCCAATGTTAAATGGCTCTCAAAAACAAATATTAACGTCTTAGTTCCTAGTGGGTAGCACTACAATTATCTGGCTGACCCTTTAAGAGCTAGGGCATAGTAGGAATAACCAAGTTTCTGGTGTGTGTGTGTGTGTGTGTGTGTGTGTGTGTGTGTGTGTGTGTGTGTGTCTATGTGTGTGTCTGTATGTGTGTGTGTGTGTTGGTGTGTGTCTGTGTGTGTGTGTCTGTGTGTGTGTGTCTATGTGTGTGTGTATGTGTGTCTGTGTGTGTGTATGTGTGTGTGTGTCTGTGTGTCTGTGTTTATGTGTGTGTGTGTGTCTGTGTGTGTGTATGTGTGTCTGTGTGTGTGTCTGTGTGTGTGTCTGTGTGTGTGTGTCTATGTGTGTGTGTGTGTATGTGTCTGTATGTGTGTGTGTGTCTGTGTGTGTGTGTGTGTCTGTATGTGTGTGTGTGTGTGTGTGTGTGTGTGCCCTTAATGAGTTTATTGGCCCCTGAAGGCTCACTCTTCCTATTTGATTCCTAGTTACCAGGTGTTGCCCACCACAATGCTCTGCCTTGCCATAAGTGCAAAAGCAACACAGTCGGGCATCATAAACTAAAACTTCTGAAACCAAGAACCAAACTAATTCTTTCTTTTTAAAAAATTGTGTTTTAAATATTGTCACAGAAATAGAAATCTTACAAAAACATCTTTTGTGTTGGGGATTAAAATTCAGATCACCATAATCACCCTAGTAACCTACACTCACATATGGCCTCTGGATAATATTAACTCCAGGAACTAGAAATCTCCCTGAGAACTGAAAACAGACATTTGCCAGAGGAGACATATAGTGACTCCACAGAATTGAGAAGAGGGAAATTGGGAAGTAAGGTACTGTATTAGCAGTGATGCTCCAACACAGCAACACATTGGGACAACATGAAAAACTTGCTAAAAAGAATTTCAGACTCCTGACTCTGTAGGTAGGGGTTGAAGATGGATTTAAATACCTTATAAATTTCCAAGATATGCTATTATTTCTACTTTGAGAAAGAACCTTGAGAACACCATTCTGGGATGAGAAACAACATAAAACACAAACTTTGAATTGGCATGGAATATGGCTCCTTTAAGGAATCAAAAGAGACAAAATTTAGTATTTTAGAATGTTGAAGTCAAGATACATAAATGGCAAGCTGTAAGGGCCAGGTGACAACAGGGTCGTCTTGCATAGTTTTATGTGTGGTTTTAAAAATCTAAAATTTATATATAGCAAGCTCTGAGAAGATCCTGACATTGTAATCAGTAATCTGACATTAATCATTTTATTAGATTACTTTGCCAACTATGTAAAAAAAAATCAGTGAGAAAGTGGAGATGACAAAATAGAGGCTAGAACAGGCCTGGTAAGAACTAGAAATCTGGGCAAATGAGACTGGTATTCATGAAGAAAATCCAGAAAATCCATAGAGATAAGTGACTAATTTTGTTTTCAACTTAAATTATGAAGACTATCAACATAAGCAGAAACTGGAGACCCACAAAAAGCCGGGGTATCCTGGGATAATCCATTTTTCAGATTTCTGTAACATCAATACCTAGTTAGTGAGTAACCCTGGACCAGTATATGGTAATGCTTACATTTATGTTTATTCCCAAAACAAATTAAAGTAATACAGAAATTATTTGATTTTATATGTCAAGTCATGTAAGTAAAAACAGTCCATTAAATATGCTATTATGACCATATTAAATTTTCCATTAAAGTTGCATGAAATAATTATTTGTCTCCAGGTGGGCAGATACCATTTTCTGCAGAATTTCAAAGTATTTGTGGTTTCCTGAAAGTCTCTTTTTAGAAACTTCCCTCTATTGAAACAGTTCCCAAAACAACACATCATATGGAGACTTCTAAGTTAGATTCCCAGCTTGCATTTAATGGCTGGTTTAAAGAACTATAATTAATGATAAAAATCAAACATTTGATCATTCAGCAATGATAATCACATCTCAATCAGGCCTTTCAGATAGCATTATTTAAATCCAAAATCATACATTTGTGAAAACACTGGAATTTAAATGCTTTAAATGTATCTTAGCTGGGCACAGTGGTACACACCTATAACCCCAGCACTCAAGGAGGCAGAGGCAGGTGGATCTTGGTGAGTTCGAGGTCAGCCTTGTTTAAAGGGCGAGTCCAGGACAGCTGAGGCTAAACAGAGAAACCGTGTATTGAAAAAATGTATCATGTTTTATACTATTAATAATGATCACATAAGTAAAACTCAGTGCCAAGAAGGACTGTGGAACAGATGTTGAACGGCGTCAAAAGAAGCACGGGACGGATCCAAGATGGCGGCGAGGAAAAAAAAAAAAAAAAAAGCACAGGATGTAAGCACTCGAAGAATGTGAGAGCGAGTAGATGCACTCAGGTTAGATCATGGCCGCATCACGACCACTGCATGATGCTTCTACTTTGGTTTCATTCAATGCTCTATTATTTGTCAGACAGAAACTAGGATACGGAAGCATAAATACTTAGTACCTTTTTATGACCAATTAAAAATGTTTTCACTGAATTATTCAGCAGTACAGAAGAACACTTTAACATTAAGTCTACTTTGCTCTCTCTTTTTTTAAAAAATGCTTCCTTAATCCAGTTTCATTAGTTACTACTGCTGCCTGGAGTACTCATTAAATAAGCAATACATTCTCAATTCATTCTGAAGCTAAAATGAAGATGTGAAATTGTTTCTAGATTGCTCTTGGGCAAAACTAATTGACCCAGGCAGGGCTATTAATCTGTTTATGTTGTTGGCAAATAGATTGCTTCCTGCCCTCAGGGCCACTGGGCCCCAATAGATGCTACTATTTTAGAATGTTGACACACAAAGATTTTAGCATTTCCTTTTTTGAGAAAAGATAGAAGAAGTTACTTCCTAGGTTCCTTACCACTTCTCTTTCAGTAAAATTATAAAAATATTAACTTAATATGTCTGTAAATTTAAGTTTAAAGGAAGCAAAACTTGGATGAATGTGAATTCTGATTCTCAACAAATCTTCCCAAAGAAACTTTTAGTGTAGCCCAGGATACAAATGAAATACGCTCTATATATCAGCCACCAACAACAAGGATATTAAAATAATCTGTAATGAAGAAAAAAAGTAATGTCTTCTGTTTTTAAATTCCCTCAATGGAGCTAGTGAGTGGTACAGTTATGAAAAAAAAAATCCAAGTAACAAAATTATTATGAGCAGAGGGAAATGGCAGTGAACAGATTCATCAGATCTGCATAACAACTGGCTCCGGGGACCAAATGAGATTTAAAAGAAATTATAAGGCGGTATCATTGAGTTGCTAGGAAATCAATGTTCTGAGACTATTGTTACTCATTTGGGTCACATGCAAAGGTATAAGGAAGTTTGAGTTAAGGGAGCAAAGCAACGCTGTACTCTTGAATTTACACACACACGCGCGCGCGCACACACACACACACACACACACACACACACATACGTAGCTGAGAGCATGACATGTTGACATGTGTGCACATGCAAGCCTGGGAGTGCCTATATGTTCAATGTCCCTGACTGTCCGGAAGAGAATAAATCACACAAAGAAAGGTTTCAGAGCTGTAGGTAGGAAAAGTGATCATAACAGAGAAATGAGTTGATATGTGTTGGTCTTCCTTGTGTTTTTTAAATTTATTTATTTTTTTCTTCTCCCATGTATTATATTCTGACAATGGTTTCTCCTTCCTCTTCTACCAGTTCCTTCCCCTCCCACAGATCCACTCTGGTGGGTGATTGTTAATCTCAAATCAGAATACGCATACATTCAATAACAAGAAAATAAAACATTATTTTTGTTTAATATGCATGAAATTGAAAAGCATCATGAATATTATTTCAAATAACAGCTGTATTAAGTTTTAAGAAGGAAGAAAATACCCGTAGTTCAAAGGGCTTTTGCTGTGCCAGTTCAGTGGTTCCACATACTCTATAATATTTGGGTCCACATGCACATGGACCCAAATACAAGTTACAAATACATGTTCACCTATGCTGTTCTTTTATACAAACCCACTTCTTATGCTCTTACACCAATTTAGACAAGGAGCTTTTATAACTCAATGGTTGCTAATTCTTGCTCTTACTTAGAAATATATCTAATAATTATACTAACAAATTATTTTTACAAATCTACTGTATTGATGACACTCCCCCAAAACACTTGCTTCATTAATGACAGTCCTAAAAGCATTTGAAAATGACTTAATAAATAATTTTTCTATGTAGAAAGTAGTGAAATTTTAAATAAAAAGTCATCAGGAAAAGCCTTAGCCAAACCAAAGGAGAAAGCAAGAGCCAAGTTCAACACAGCTGAAGGGAGACAGCATTACAGCACATACCACTGGAACTCACATGATCACTATGGATGGCTCTAAACTATCACACGGCACTAAATTGGAAATACTAGGGCACGGGGCAACTTTCCTGATACATAGGACCTATCTAAATTCATTCAAACTAATCAATGGCAGGTCATATGACTTAAGTAGTTACTGAGTTCTGTAGATTATGATTCTTTTTATGCAAATTTTAATGTTTTGCTTCTATATAAGCACTCCATTTTGTCATGAACTTTATATAATTATTTTATCCTCTGAATGCCTGCAGGGTTCACAGTGATAAATCATTTTCCTGTGCTGGTAACTTTTCTTTGGTTTCCCTGCTCAGCCTAGGCAGAGTCAGTGATTTCATTCATCCTTTGACATAATTTTTTTCTATTCCTTGCCCATTTTTTTGTGTTAATCTCTACACTTACCTGCTCTTTCCACTTACATCAGGTTCACTCTGATTGCATCTTAATAGCTGCACAGGATTGTGCCTTAGGTCTTAATTTTAGATTTCTCTCATTGGCAAGCCTTTAGAGTTCTATGATTCTCATTAAGTAGTCTTCTAGTTATATACTTCATAAATGTATCTGTATCAAAAGATTATTTATAAATTGTTTGATTTTGTTTATAATTAATAGAGCTTTTTAATAATGACTCATTATCAGTGTTTTTCAACTCAGTTTCAGCTTTTGAAAACATACTGTGCATAAATTAAATAGTTTTAACTGTTATTTGTACTTGTTTTATGGCCCAAAGTATATTAGCATCAGTTTTAATTTTAGTTCACCTAATTATTTGTAATTTAAAATTAATTCACAGTCACAATTTTTATCTTCGCCATCAACCTCAGTATGCATACATAACAGATCATCAGTGTTTCATTAATGAAAAGCAAAGACTTCAAATAATCATAGCTGTCGGAGGGAGCTTAAGACAGGAATGCAATCCTCACCGGCCATACAGAAGTACACTCAGTTTTTGCCATTTGTGTTTACACTGAACTGTAATGTTGCTCGTGTCTGGATCAGCATAGTTATCAATGGTCTCATGCTAAAACAATTAGTTATCAAAGTAGCCTATTACTCTCATTTATCAGTACAAACCATGACCAAGTTCCCTTATTCTTCTTGACTTCAAAATGACCTCATTGTTGTCTGTCTGAGCCATTGAGATCATACATACTTCATGAAATCCCAGATGTTATTTTCAGCCCAGCCTCAGGCAGCCAGAAGGAAATCCATTATTGGGGTGGAAGAAATGTACTGTGCATTATTATTTAATGGCTTGGAGAAGCTGCTTCAGTAGTGACAGGTAGAAATAATTTGTGGGTGTACCATGAGTCAAATAGTTGTGTATGTACTGCCAATCCCTCAGTACACACTCAGCCCATAACCTGTAACCAAGTTGACAGGACCCCCTGGCCAGACTGATTTCTGAAGAAATGATCCTTTTCCTAAGGGGCTGTTCACTCATGTCTCTCTGTTTTCCCCAATTATAAATGACCAGGACTATTGTGACATACCAGAACACTAGCAAAATCCAAAAAGCCCGTAAACAACCTAGAAAGTGTGGAAGCATATAGTGCCTAACTCCTAGAAATCCCAACAACATTATTTCCCTACTGCGCATGTGATTAGTAGTCTTGTGGCCTATGTCTTTTGAACAGCTCACACATTTCTTCTTGGTTTGTAATTCTGTATGTATGTTTCTACATATCCCCTAGACTACACATCCTAAGAGGAACAAGATCAAAATTCATGATATTTCTTTTACTATGATCCAGAAATAATTAAGTTAGGCACACAATACATATTGAAATAAGTTTTAAGGGAAAGCATGGCACTTGCCCCATTATCTGGAGCTAGTGGTATTGTAGAGCAACTTTCCCATAGGAATTCATGTGTTGTCTAAAAAGACAGTCTTCTGTCTTCTATAATTTTTTAAATTAGCTTATTAAGTATGAAATTCCATTGTGGGTTTTCCATTCAATGTCTGAACAGATAAAGCTACTCTGAGAAGGCCAGGTTATTAAAGGAAAAATCTCCATGCCAAACTTGGGTTATCTCCATGTGATTTGTCGGTTATCATGGCTTCCTAAGTCCCCAGAATAATACAGGTTATTGTCACTGCTCCTGGTTGTCAATCAGAGCTAGTTGGTAAAACCATACGCCAAAGATGCCACCTGCCTTATCTCTGCACACAGAGAAATCAACCTGACATTGTGTTGGAAGCCTTCTCCCTGGCTAGCCTTCATACTAAACTGTTACATACATTTCTGGTGAAGACCTGCCATCAACAGTCTCACTCAGGTGTGGAAATTCTGTGAGCAACAAGAATATTGACCGGCCAGGGAAGATGTATTTACTTTTGAAATGAAGTGTATTATGGGGTGTAGAAGAGATAAACATGTTTTTGTATTGATCCCAAGTGTGGGATGGGGAACAGACTTGTCAGAGAGCAGGATGTTTTTCCACTTAGAAATCGAACCACTTCATGGGGGAGCTTGGATGTTGTCAGCTGAAAACATCCTAGTAGAGACTCTGAGAGGAGATATATATATCCCCAAAACAAGGGGCTAGTGAGACGACTGGGATCTTTATGGCTGTTCATCAATACTTTGAGAGATGCCCCTAGAGAGAACTGCTCCAGAGACGGCTTCACGGCTTGGGGCTTCAGGTTTAAGCAGAAACCTTGTTTGAATTGTGGGTTTGCTGAGGTCCTGCTGACCAGGAGAATCGTTCCTCGGAACTGATATCCTTAAGGTTTCATTATTGTGTTCTTTAATCTCCTTTTCCTATTGTTTGGGTTAGTCAGGTTGTAAATGAGGTACACTCTGTTAGTGAGTTCATAATAAAGTATAATTGTTAAGAAAATTGAGGCTACAATGGGGTAACCAACTATTTTCTTATTGGGTCTGATGCCTGCCTACTCCACAGGAGAAAATCTATTTCTGCAACAGAGTACCTTGTCAATAGCTCATGCCTGTAGGGATCAAAGACCACCATGAGAAAGCTACTGTTACTGTCTTGTCAAGTAGATATGATGTGTCTGTCAAACTGATTTCTAAGTAACTATAAATTATATGTATATATATTTATACATATAATTCTAAGAGCATATATATGTATACACACATACATATATGTGTATATATACCTATGGAATAGTGTTGTTATCAACACTATTATTATCAACACTATTAGAGAGGTTATTAACCTCTCTTTTGCAATGGTCGTAGTTAACTGAAGAAAGTTATAACTAGTAAAGACACAGAGTCAAAGAGTGTTGTAAGCCAAGTCATAAATAGAACATCTCTAACTGACTCTTCAGGACTCTGAGGACATTGTACAGTAAGGAGAAATGTGAATGTAAGAAGCAGAGAAAGGTGTAAGGAACAAAAGTATGGAATATTGAGTTTCTAGCATAACACTGATGTCTTACTCTCAGACTCACAGCAACTATGATTCCTGCACAAGATTTCTATAAGATGTGTCAACACCTGCATGCATAAGGGTATTGTTTAGTTTAAATGTTTATTTCTGTATCCCCTATGTCTGGTTGCAAGCTTTGCTCTGAGGGTTTACTGTCTAAATGTTGTGTAAACTCTGTTCCCCAACTGTCCCCCTGATATGCCAATAGAGCAGCTTAGAGCCAGTAGCTGAGCATGGGAAGAGAACAGGGATGGACTTCCTGCCAGCCAGGGGAGGAGGAGTTAAGAGAAGAAGTAAGGGATTGAGCTGGAGGACTTAGCTAAGGGTAGAGGTCCAAGGACAATCAGGAGTCAGGAGCTGGAGGACAGGAAAGCTACAAAGTGCAAGTATTGCTGGGATGTTTGCTGAAAGTAAGACAAAATAGCATAGAGTGTTAGAATAGACTTAAATGGCTCAAGATTGTGTTGTGAAGCCTTGTATTATAACAGAGTCTCAATTATTTGTGTGATAGCCAGGATAAGAAATAAGCCAAGAGAAACAACACTGTTTTCTAAAAATAACTTTCAACAAACACCCTTTCAAGAATCAAGGAGGAGCTCAGCATTCGCTTTTCTTTCCTCAAGATTTATATGCTGATGGTAGTTAATGGCAGAAGAAACACTTTCTTCAGTAATGCTACCACTAGTGATGTGCGTGCACATGCCTCTGAAAATAACACTCATGCTCTTGTACACAACTCGAATGAGACTAAAAGCAAACTCATTAACTAACTAGCTAACTAACTAACTAACTAACTAACTAGCTAAATGAACAAACAGATAAGAAAAAAGTGGGATTGAGAAGTGGAAGAGGATCAAGGGGACGACCAAAGAAAAAGAGAGGAAAACAAGGTGAATACAATCAAAATACACTACATACATGCACGAGCGTAGAATGAAGCTCATCATTATGTATAATGTGTGTATTAATATATGCTAAGACAATCCTTTCTTAAAAGGTAGGCTGTGCTAATGGTCTTTCTCACAGAAAGTATAACAATGGTCTGCTTCAGAACGCACACACACACACATATGCCATGGTGGATACAGAGAAATGGGCTTGTTAAGGACACTTCTGTGATGAGGAGGTTACAGTGATATTTCTGTGGGGAGAGACACTTGGTGACTTAATCTTAAAGAACTCATCTTCTGCACTGAGGTAGAAGAGTAAGCAAAGAGTCAACAAGGATGAAAATTTTGAGTTTCTAGTAAACAGCTGCAGAGTTACTGCAGTAGATTTACAGGCCTGCTGCAAATGTGAGTGAAGGCACTACCACTGGGGCATGAGTTAGGCATGCATGGTGCTCACCTGCAATCCAGCCCTGCAGAGGCAGAAACAGGAAGATCACCACAAATTGATGTATCCTGACCCAGTCTAAATAGAAAGTTCCAGGCCAACCAGGGCGTGAAAAACCATGTTAAAAAAATTCTACCATTCAAAATACCACCACCACCACCACATTACCATCACCCTTGCTACCAAAAAGAACAAAAGCCAGCAGGGAAACATACAGATTGAACACCTACCTTTTCACAGCTTTTCTTAAAATTTAAGATACACCGCTTCAATTCATTTTAACTGATATATTTGATTTTAAAAATTTATTTTCCATCTGCCCATTATTTGTGATCTATGTGAACTCATAATCTCTGAAATTGTTCAATTCAAGAAGGAAGAAAAAATAAAGCAATATGATACTCTACAAGAAAGCACATGAAAAGAAAAACATCATTTTCCAACTCCTCCTTTTATTGTGATTTAAAATTTTTGTTTACTACATGAATCATAATTTTAATCATAAACCCCATAGAATGGTTTTTCCTTATATACAAAAAAAACTTGTTTTTAATGATGGTAGGTGCATTACACTAAAGACAAATAACTTTTCTATTATGTGTTTATTTGAATTAGTAGAAGAGGCAGATTTTAAAATTCTGAAAGTAGAAAGATATTTTGTAACATTTAAATGGACATCAGCCCACATTATTGGATCAAATCGTTTTCTTGCAAAGACAATAGTATTCTATTTACTGGTAATATATCTTCTATGCACAGAATTACATAATTTTTCATTTTCAGCTTTCAAAAATTCCCATGTTTTAAAAGACTCATTTCAAGACTAATGAA